>NC_142425.1:3918125-4075000 GCF_059516105.1 Syngnathus floridae
TTTCTATGAACTGTCTTTCTTTGTAAAAAAACTCGTGTGCACGTGCGGCTTATAGTCCGGTGCGGCTTATGTAAGAAAAAAAACTAAAATATCCATGAATTTTAGCTGGTGCGGCTTATAATCCGGTGCGCCTTATAGTCCGGCAATTACGGTACATCATATTCAATACGATAATATCCACAGAAAGCGAATAAAAAAACAATAACACACAAACAAAACAAAACAAAATGCTCAAAGTTCAGAAGGCTGACCGAAAGGGTTAAGGCTGAAGCTGAATAGCTTGTAAATGCCCTGACCTCTTTACCTTTAAGTATTACATGTAGGCATATGCAGTACACATGCATACATCTAAACACGCATGTAAATATTTACAACACCTAGTGCATATGTTCATACATATACATACATGCCCATATACACACCACCTACCACCTATACATTTAAATAAACGTACACAAATAATAGAAATGCAAAATGTCCCATAGGTCCTGATTTACCAACCATCATATTTGTATTTCTCTATAATAAAGTTTCTGTCAATTTCTTTTAATGTCAAAAGACCTAAGAAGGAAGTAAACAGCCACATGGAAAAAAAAAAAAGTCCATAGAAAATTGAATCGAAGTTACAAACATATGACTTGACTTGGCAACAGGACAACTGACAGCAAACACAAACAGACGCAATGATCCAACAAGACTGAACAGAAGCAGGGCACAAGCTACCCAATGAGGAACACCTGAACGACACAAGTGGCCGAGGGAGCCGATTGGTCGACACAAGGGCCACCTGACGAAAGCCGGTGGACATACAAGCTTGGCGAGGGACATGAGCCAAACCACAAAAAAAACCCAAGACATACCACAAAACCAAACCAAAAACAACCCGGCGAAAAACACAATTCATGACGACACTTTGACTTTTCGTGCTCAGGCCGCTTGAGTTGTGTTTTCAACAACAAATGACAAAATGCGATGTGTGCTGCTATCTCATCTCTCCCATCCCTGTTAGTCAGGGCTGACAATTTTTCTTTCATATGCTCAAATCTAATACACACTGTGTTGTGCCCAGCACGTTGTTCTGAGCGCAAGCGGCCAGGGTGTGACTTAGCCAGGAGAAGGTGTAACAGAGATGTCGTGATCAGACTGCGAATTTCCAAGCACAGGACACACTGTTCGTGCCTTGCGATGAGAGCAATTTTGTCTGTAGTGTTGACGTCGCCACGCAACTATCATCAAGGAGCGTACGCTTTGGGAAATTGAGATTGCTCTGAAAAGCACATGTGAATAAATTCACACTGAACATTTTTCAGATACATCCAATACATATAACTTGTCATGTATTAGAACACATGGTCGCAATTTGGGATAATTCTTCCCTGAGGCTTAATTTTCGGCCAGTGAGAGAGGATCCATAAATAAAATGTGCAATTGGATTCACTGCATCAGAATAATAGGAGGTGCAAACACACTGCATGGCAAGTAGGCTATGCATGTCACTTTCAAGAAACCATTTGTTGAATCCCATATATATATATATATATATATATATATATAAATATATATATATATATATATATATATATATATATATATATATATATATATATATATATATATATATATATATATATATATATGTCGAGAGAGAGAGAGAGAGAGAGAGAGAGAGAGAGAGAGAGAGAGAGAGAGAGAGAGAGAGAGAGGCCTGCCCCTCAAATGGGATGTGAAGAAGAGAAAGAGAGAAAGAGCAAGAGAGAGAGAGAGAGAGATTTGTTAAACTCGAGAACAACCTAACAATTTGTAATTCATCTCCTTATATCGTGAGTGTGTTCAAAGGTTTTCCGTTTCCTACGTTTGCCATCTGTTTGTCATGCACATCTCATTGCAGCCGAGGCTGCTCGCAGCAGGCGAGAGGAAGCTGTTGCGCCATCCGAATGCACACGGTGTCAGCGGGACATGTAAAGTGTCATGGAGACACAGTTTGAGCGACAGGCAAAGAACGAGCTGACTCCTCACGCTGCTCTCTTCTAACCGCTCTTCATATCCATCATCACAATCATTTAAATTTGTGGAAACCAATTATGAATAGAAACATGTTTTATTTTCAGTTATTCAGTTCCCCTAAAAATCACAGCGAATGATTATTTGGTTTCTCACGCAGTGTAGATTGAACATGGAGAAAAAACAGGATCCAAATTGTTGCTTTGTCTTATCTTCACCAAAAGCTTAAAAATCCAGCAGAACTTTGATTTTTCGAGTACAGTCAATTTCCTTACAGTAAGGCGGCTTGTGTATAAATGCAACCTGATAATCAGATGTGAAACTGAAGCCAACATCAGGAACCCTGAATCTCAAAGATCGTGTGGCGGATTAGCATAATGTTGAGTCGAGGCCACGCCGAAAAGTGCTGCGCCAAAGAAAAGAAATGAGCTGTGCCACTTTCCAATTGCTTGAAAGGACATGTGACGTGCGGCCGGAGGCGTGAGCACTTGCCAGCGTGTCCAAAGCAAGGTCAGCAGGAATGCTCGAACAATGGCAGACATGCTCACCTCTCCCTCAGCAGAAGGATTTTGGGCTTGCTGCGGCACCTCTTGCTCAGGCTGAAGAGCTTGTTGACGATGCGGCCGGCTTTGGCGAGAAGCTGCCGGCTGCTGAGCTCCAGCTGTTTGTAGCGCTGATGAATGGCCGGCTCCGTTTTCCACAAGTACTCGATGGCCGATGCGTTCAAAGCGTACAACGTGGGGAGCCTCCGAACAAAGTTCTGGAACTCGTCTGGAAGGCAGGCGGAACAATGTGAGCGCTCTCTTTTTTATTTTTTTTTCAATTTTCACACACAAGCCTTCTCCGCTTTGCTCCGAGTATATTTGGTTAATTTAATCAGACCAAATGAGAGAATCCCTTCACGCAGGCCACATGGGCAGCTCCCGGGCTAACTGGAAGTGAAATTGTTTGATGCATATGATAATGAAAAACGGCAGAGCTAAATAACAGCTTGGGGTATTGCTTTTTTTTTTTTTCTTTTATGAACTGCCAAAAGCTTTTCCAGAGCTTATTTCTTTTTGGAGAGAAAATAACTCTGACATGGAGCACAAGGGAAGGCAAGTCTCTGAGCAACTTTCAAACAAATATAAGCACAAGTTAAGATATGGTGCTCGTTTAGAATTTATTAATTCTGACTGATCTGAAAGTCAGACTGCTTTGGAGATTGGCCCCTAAAAAGCTCAGGTTTGCCTCATCATTGGATATTTGTCAGCTTTCGCTAGTGTCAGCAAAAGGTCACAGAATGTGAATGGGAACAAAAACACTGACCTGACTCCACAAAGTCCTGGTTGGCCATGTTCCAAGAATGTCGAATTTGCAGCAAACTGTCCTCCATGGACCTCAAGTCCGACTGTGGGCAATTACACTGCGGGAAATCGGCGGCGCACTGGCACCAGCAGTCATTGTTGCGGCACACGAAGCGGCCCTCCCCGTTACAGCCGATGTAGCTGAGCGCCGCCTGCACAAACGTATCCCGCAGATATTCCGGCAGGATGGCGTGAAGGCCTGAGTCGGTCGGGGAAGAGAACATGGAAGACAAATGTTTCTGCAATACGGCTCGCTCGGATTCTCTCGTGTTCTGACACATTTTACATCGCATGCAATATGCTGATTGAACGTTTCACAATTCTGCTGCTTTTGTTCTCAGTCATTACCGCCTGGTTGACACTTCAAAGTCCTCCAAATGCGGATTGTAAAAAAAAAAAAAAAAAAAAAAAAATGGGACTAAAGCCAGCTCGATTGCTCGCGACACAAGTTTGCCAGAAAAGAGCGAGTGTGACAATTCCATCCGAAATGGTGCGATTTCAATTATGAATGGCCAACCTTGCAAATGAATCTTGTTTTCGGGGCTCTGAACCAAAACAGAACTGACGGAGTCGAGGTTGTCATAGTTACTGCATCCGAGAGGGCCTGTCCTTGTTTCAGTCACCTAAACGGGGAGGGGAACAACACAGATGCATCACGATTAAATCCAATTGAAAAGGGACACAGCCAGAATATGATGTAGACTCCTATTTTTCAATTCAGTTCGAGGAAAAAAAAGCGCTATGTTTCTATTTTGCTCGGTATGCGAATGCAGGTTGAGATAAACAGGCTGGTAAGACAGCTAAAGAAAAAGATGAAGGTGATGTCACTCACTTGCTGGAGGCAACACGAGCACTAAAGATATTTCAATGTTTGGATGCTCGAAAACAAATGATTTGACAGTGGAGAAATAAGCCATTCCCCACTGCAATGATGAACCTGATTCATTTACGTTATCTCTTTTATTGGACTGTCGTGACTTGGATCAAATGATTTGTTTGTGAGGGATAAAACACTCAGCAGTACTCGTTTGCATACGCAGCTTGTTGCAGTTTGTTGTTGAAAAAGTCATCCAGCAGAGGACACGGAGGTAAGGACAAGGACGTTGTCAGCTAAATGAATGCTTGACATTTCTACTAAGCACGCTAAGGTAGATTCATGTGTGTGGTTCATTTCATACGCAAGGGCGATGATGATGAAGAGTACAACATTTAAAAGAGGCAAAAACAGAGAACTTAGCAAATAAATAAAAGTACTTTCTAAAAAGAAAAAAATGCTTTTGAGCAGGGGTGTCAAACTCATTTTTATTGCAGGCCGCATCGTAGTCATAGTTTCCTTCGGAGGGCCATTATGACCGTCAACAAACTGATGAATAAGTTTGAAACCGGAGACTAGTAAAAACTGTAAAACTGTTCTATTTTTAAAAGATCAAAGGTAACAAAAATTGCTAGCAATATCTGTATTTTTTTAAAAGTGAAGACAATTTGTAAGTTTAATATTGACAGATGAAGTTGATGCATAATATGTCTTCGAGGGCCACATAAAATGATTTGGCGGGCCGTATCTAGCCCCCGGGTCTTGACTTTGAAACCTATGCTTTAGAGCAGGGGTGTCAAACTCATTTTTGTTGCGGGCCGCATTGTAGTGACTTTCCTGCGGAGGGCCATTATGACTGTCAACCCAAATAAATGTATGAACGCCTCATATTATATACAATGTAAGCTACAAAACTGACAAGTAATGTTTTCAAACCAGACTTGTGAAAACTTATAGTTTTAAAAGAAGTTTTTAAAAGTGAAGACAATTTGCAATTTTAGTAACGACATGAATTTAATGGACAGGTTGTCTTCGCCGGCCACATAAAATAATTTGGCGGGCCGTATCTGGCCCCCGGGCCTTGACTTTGACACCTATGCTTTAGAGCATGAGACCTAGACTTACATAACTTGAACACTCAGAGTCCATTTCTTATTCCGTTTATGTGCAGCACAACCAGTAAATGTCGCTCCACCACGTTTGGTTGGAATTGTGGGCTCCACTATTTTGGTTTCACATGTACAGTCATGTGGGAAAGACCCATAAGTTGACCCTATTGAGGATAAGTGCTCAAATTGTCTGGCTACTTACGCGGGACGTTGCCGCTTGGTGTGTGCGCGCCCGCTTATGCTGATGAAAAGCCCTCCGCTGCCGCATCATATCCAATTACTGCTCACTCACCCTGCCGCCGCTCCGCTCTAACGGCATTCGGCTTCAGAGTGGCTCATGGACGACGTCAATTGTGACCACTGGCCTGCACCCATGCAGGAGTCGAGAGCCATTCAAATCTCCTGTGCAGATTTATTTGAGGTTTCGGTATCCATCCATCCGTTTGTCCGTTTAACTAGTATCTGTCCATCTATGTTACTAACAGCCACAGGCAAGGGTGAATGCACTGCTGGATCATTTTTGTTATTTTATAAATAATGAAGGAGCTAAGCCCTGAGAAAGGAGCGCAGTGTATAATGTAAAAGTCAAAGGTGTTTCTAGGACCAAGAAATGCAGAACAGATAAGAAAGTCATTTCATGACATCATATTGCAGCATACCTCTGAGTCATTGCTGCAAGTCGTTGACTTTGCCCCCGCAGTATTTAAACTGTTAACATGGTCCATTGAGACACATGGCTCTGAGGCACATCCATTATTTAAAAATGAAAGAATTAGCCGACATATTAGCAAGCCAGTTGCACGAGTGTATTTTACTGATGAACCTTTAACTGCACTCATGAATAATTCCACAAAAACAGCATAAAGTGTCACTTGCAGTGCTCGCGTTGTGAGATGACATGAAGCCCTCCGCTCCATTTTGCTTACTGGAAGAAAAAATGGAGAGGCTTTAATAGTTCATGAAAAGCGTGGCTTAGTTGGAAATTGCCTCATTTCAACACCTTGAAAAACTGTCATTTGCCTAATACGAGATGCGTAGATTTGCATTTGCATCTTGGATGCAATTGTGCCTGTTTATCGTTTAGAATTTGAGCTGCCTTACACGCCAATGTCAAGCAGGGAGGAATCAGCTTTTCAACCACGCACACAAATAAAATGGGCTGGGTAGCATCACAATGAGAATATTGTGCAGTCTCCAAAGGAAAAAAAAGATACTCAAAGTCTCAATGGGGCAAAGGCAGTCCGACTTTTATGGGAGGAGGCAAATATCAAAATTAAAAAATGCCAGGTACTGTAAAATAACCATAATCATAACAATAATGATAAAAATAACAATACAGTACAATAAAACTTCATTTATATTATGCTTTACACATAATAGGTGAAATATAAAATAACAAATAATTGGTCACATGTCACAATGGAGCGCCAGGAATGTTCGCCTTATATGGTGTATCAAGCATACATATCATGATACAAACATGTCTAGCTAATTCTTTCAAAATATGTACCTAGCGCAAAATATTTTGTGAACATAGAATGAACCGAGTTGTCAGAACAACTTTGACATGAAACAAACCTGTGGCCAAGTTGACTCGTTCTTATTTTGAGAAATATAAACCCAGCATTGAACAAAGAAATGATCAAATACTTTTTAGAATCTTCAATGGTTACAATGAAGCGAGAGGAAATGATGATATAGCCAGAGACAGACTTAGCCAAATATTTTTGGGATATGTTAAAAATTTCTTGCCAATGAGAAAAACTGAGTGTTGGCACTCGTCTGGCCAAAGACTTTGTGCCCATTTTCGACCTAGAACGAACCTGGCGAAAGCTCAACGTTGGCTACCTCGGCCAACCATCTTTCGGGCTTCAGAGTTTCAAGTCAACAAGAGTCATCGCCAGTAGCGGGGACCAAGGCAGAGTTGCGGTTGTCTTTCAAATTTTGCTGCGCCCATTCCTCAGCAGCCTTTTTTTGTTATGTGAAGCTCAGTCCGAGTGGCATTCCTTCCTGCTCTGACAAGTCAAGCGTGCTACCGCATGACTGACTGAATCTTCAAGGCAGGCGCAGCAAATTGGGTCAGACATTTCTTATCACTTCTCCACCCCATCGATGAAAGCCCCCCCCCCCCCCCCCCCTTTTTCGCACTTTAATGAATCTTCAATACAGCGCAGGCCGGGCTAGAAAAATCAAAAGGTTGCGCATCGATTGATGCTGCTTTTCCGCCATACCTAATGTCGTCCTTCCGTCGTGGGCTAAAGGCCTGCTAAATAGGACGCTCGTGTCCTCTTCAAGTCTGGCGTCAAATCGCTTTCGTTCGACACATCAACGCCAAATACAAATGAAAGAGTCCCTCAAAGGAAATGGCAGACGTTGAACTTTTGATTTATGCACGGCGGATGCTTCTTCTGAGGATGTGAGTTCAAATCTGGGTTTCAGTACCTCTGTGTGGAATTTGTGGGTTCTCCCTGTGCTTGCTTGCTTTTTCCTGTTGGTAGTCCGCCCGGATACCCAAAACTGACGTTTTTTGTTTTTTTTGACCAGCGTAGTGTGTGATGATGACAGGCTGTTTACAAGAAGAGCCTTAAAACGCATTAAAAAAACACAAACGTGAGAAACCAGCTAAGAATTCAGTGTGCAGTGCAAAGGGCAAACTCAGCCAATTTCATTCATGGATCATGATAAGAAGTGACAGAGTGATGAATGAACACACCCCAAAGGTATTAAGTGCTAAAAAATGCACAGTGATATTTACATGCACAAGCATATCTCGATATGCAAAGTTGGCTGTTTGCCTTCCGAGCCAGAGAACACACGCAAGAGAGAGAGACGAGCAAACGGGAGCCCTCGCTTCATCTCTTGCTGCTTTTGTGGATGTCAACTCAGATGGCACGTCACATCATTGACTCGTAGCTGAGCTGGGAAAATGTTTGCCGCACAAGACCAAAGCAGCATGATGCTTTTCAACAACTTTCTACAGCATATTATGAATTTCAAAAGCAAGATACGATCTCTGCTGGACTCTGCTGAGGTGGAAACACCTCGGCTGTCATTGAGACGGCATGGCAGCGTCCGCACGCCCTGAGGGCTGCTCAGGAAAGAATCTGCCAAAAGCTGCTTGTGACCCCAAAGAACATTTTGCACCGAGGCAGAACGACAGCGGATCCACAGAGCGCTCGAGACAGTGCACGGGATCGTTGCCTGCTCCCGGAAGAAGACTTTCACGTTCCGTCACCTCAGAAGGCTATCGCAGGTGACAACGAGCGTGCTGCCCGGCACCTCTTTTGACACGCTGCCATCTGAAAGTTGCCGGCGGTCCATCACGAGCGCAAAACACACAGACAGCTTCGACGATGTGTGTCTTAATGCCATTGCACTGACAATAAAAAGCATCCATGTATAGTACGCCTTTTTTTCACCCTCTGTACTTGTGTAAAATACTGATTTGCTGCTGGTTCTTGTTAACCCGAGTGACTCACATGAAAGCACATCAATGAGGTGTACATTTTTTTTACTCCATCTATCTTAAAAACAATGGGGGTTGGGATTTGGGTTAGGCCCCAGCCCTAACCCTTACCCTAACCGTTAGGGTCTTTGAAAGTATTTTTAAAATCTTATTTTCGGGATTTGGGCTTTTACCTTGATGACGGTGGAGGCGATCTGCATGTGATGCAGCCTGTGCAGGGTGCTCTCCCTGTCGATAAAGTAGGAGGCGGCCAGCTGGTGGAGCGCCTCCAGAGTCACAGCTGTGCCATTAGCGTCACTCAGCTCACTCGATCGACTCAACTTGCGCTTGTCCACAAAGATCATTAAGGACTCTTCTCCTATGAATTGACATTCAAATCTCATTAGAGGTGATTCAATGACAAGTCAAATAACAAAAACAACAACGAGAGACTCATTTACAAATTAAAGCATCACTAATCCAAATAATTCTTCATTAAAACTCAACATGTTTGCAGTAAGATCTTATAAAACTTTTCTATTTTGCAAGCCTGTGCAAATGCCCCAACCATTGAAGGACACTCCTGACATTTTCATTAAGGACACTCAATTAAAGAGAACCTAATAAAAAACAACAACAACAAATATATATATCTCATATATTTTGTGCAAGTGTGTGTGTGTGTTTCTCCACTATTGACTAGATGATTGTGTGGCTTCAGCTCATGTCACCTTTCCCATCATGCAAATGTCCCATTAGGGCTCTCAGATAGTTCTGGAGCAAATACAGAGCTGTCAGAGCATTGCCATGTCGTAGAAGTTAGCAATTGAAAAATCCTTCAGCCAAAATGAGCTCTAATGGCTGATGCGCTGCTCATTTCAACACTGCCTGCAGCTAACAAAGTGCGGTACAAAGAGCACGACACTTCCCATTTCAGGCTTTCATACACTAAAAAAAATCAAATTTTCATCATAGCTAATGTATTATTTCACAATTTTTGTCTTAATGTCTTAAGAAAAGATCTTTGCAATTGTTCAGTCCCATTTTTATCTCCTAGTTTGGTTGAAATGAGCCATGCAAATGAACTGCCGCTCAGTCTTTGTTGTGTTGTCAATACAAAGTGTGCCTTTCACAGGAGCAGTGCCTGAAGTACAGGTACAACACTTAATCGATTAATTAGCCACTAACTCAATTTTGATAACCGATTAATCGTGTAGCGACCTTGTCTAACATGACTGTCCAATGGGAAATGTACGCTGAAAAAACGAATAAAAAACATCAATTTTGGCCCCATCTAAGTGCATAAAATGCAAGGCCAGTCGAGAAGTACCACACGCAGCTGATTTCCGGTTTAATCGAGAGGCTGACTTTAAAACAAGCTCCTGGAGTGCGTGCATGTGTGACCTTTTGGATGATTAACAGATCACAACAAATAATCGCCTGCGATGTCTGGCAGATTGAGCATGTTGGAGATTTAATTAATCCAGTGTCTGTGCACTTTGGGAAATGCCTGCCACTATCTGCAGAATCCAAATTCCACTTCACCGCTTTGAATTTACATTTGAATTAAGGGTTGTTTTTATTTTTTGCTTCCCTTTTACATATATATATTTGTTTTTACTCGGCAATCAGTTACATTGTTTATGCTGTCCTATTGTATTTTGTGGATTTTTACTCCTCTTACATTGAATACAGTACATTTATGTTGCATTATTTATAGAACAGAAATGTTATTATTAATTGTTATTATTATTATTATTATTATTATTATTATTATTATTATTATTATTATTATTATTATTATTATTATTATTATAACAGACCCAAAGAAAAATATGAACGGAAACGATTCAAACATGGGCAGGCAAGGAAAAGACAATTCTATTTTCATTGCGTGGATTTACCTCCCAGCGTGGCAGAGAGGAGGAAGTGTGTTCCATATTTCCTAATGATGTTGTCAGTGATGGCGCTGAGACTGGGCCGCCTTCCAAGAAGCCGAACGGTCTGCAAGAACTCCGGGTCCAATGGAAAGGGCAAGCCGTTGTTCACGTGCCTTTCCAAGGCCAGGCTGTTCACCTTCCATCGTCCAAACTCTCTGAAATGTCACAAAGAGGAGGCTGACCATTCATTATGGGAAAAGAAACTAGTCAAGGTCATTTGACTAGTTAAAAAATGGTCACATGCAGGTGTGATCTTATTTTGTTCCTTCTGGCTTTGCAGCACAGTGGAAAAAACACAGCGTTTCTAACTTCAGGGGATTATTCATGAATGTATTGCCCAATCTTTTCTCATCTACACTTGCCATGTGCTATTTTTTTTTTGCCTTTTTTGGTTTCTTGGATAGACCCTTGCTGCTGTGAGCACCTCTTTTGGTGCAGGCTAAATCTGAAAGCATTTGATATCGAGCCTGGCCTTGGAGCATGCCAAGCCGTCTTTATCTGTCGAGTGCACAACCACACGCTTGATACTGAGATGAATACTACTTAAATATTGCATACAGGATATTCAGTGATTTACCCTATCAAAGGAAATGAGACACCTTCCAATCTCATAGCTACTCAACGTGTTGTCCGATGTATTTGAAAGGTAAATGCATTTTAGTTATTTTTTCGTTCCCCCTATATAAAGACAAATGGAGCCACAGATATGGCAGCAGCAAACAGCCAAACAAAGCTGGACTAGTTGAAACCAATTCTCGATTGCCCGGAATATCATTCAGTCCCTTCGGGTGCAGGGCTGCTGCCAATCAATTTCCCACCAATAAAAATGGTCCCATGGGAAATACACGGAACCGAAAACAACTCATTAAATCTGCTCTCATGTCTGCCCCTCCCTTGACGAAGTCACCATGAGAGATATTTATTCGTCATCCACGGGGATCTTTTTTTAAATGGTTGCATTTGAGCGAGTTATGCACTTCTAACTCCTTGACACTGGAACTCTATACACACACGCGCACACCATCGACAAAATCACATCTACAAAGTGATAGATGCTTCTGCAACACTGATTTGGTGCTGAGCTCTTCAGTACCTCTAATGGCCAATCACACACGAGAGCCTGGATGCACGTCTATACCTGTCAGCTCTTCTTTTCCTGAGATCGTATCCCAGCGGGAGTCAGCTACAGGGCTGTGATCAGACGAAGGGGTAGTAACCTGTTACCTGTCCGTCAGAAGGCCGCTGTCTCGGATCCGTCTCGGTGAGGCCGCTCGAGGGTGCAACCCTGTGCTGAACATAGCAAATTGGGCAAGCAAGCTGAGGAACGGCCGATGCGGTTAAAGTACACCAACCGTAACAATGCTGGAGACGAGCACTCAGCGCAGCCACTGACAAGTCATTTAACAAACAGGGGAAGAAAATGTGGCATCATCGTGTGCCTCACCGGCAGATAAGGTGGGCAGAAAATAATTGCTTTGAATTATTTATTCTATAATCTCTGATCAGAGTTCCGTCCTCTTCTACCAAATTGGCTATTTGGCTAATCGGGAAGAACCATAACAGCACAGGTAGCATGAACCTTCTGCCCACTCGGAGGGGCGTTTTGAAGGCTCAGCTGAGAGAAAAATGCGCAAAATCCAAGATGTCTGACAAGTTTACATAGGGAGCTATTGGGTGAGTGCTGTTTTCGCTTGGTCTGTTTAGACTTCTATGTTTGTGAACGAAGAGTCACAATAGGTTGAAACAACCTTGAATTGTTGAATGAAGGTTCTTTGCAATTCTTAAACCTCTTCTTCTCACTTACAATTAGGTATGAAAATATTAGGCATGTCTTTTTGTCAATTCAAGCAAAGCGGGAGAAAACATCACATCCTTCGATACTACTATTGATCAACCTCCAAACAGCTCGTGTTGTCATCTCAAGCTCCATTGTACTCCCGAATCCCACCCAACTTGCCAAGGACATCGGAGTGAGCCCACCTCTCGAGTGTCCAGTCAATGAGAGGGCTGAATGCTTCGAAAGGGAGGCGATAATTCACGTTCAGTCTCAAACTAACCAAGCATGCTTGTTTCCCGCCAGAGGATCCCAGCGGAGCCAAAGGGAAAACATTCAAATCCAAGGTTAACTAACGCAAGCGATTCAACGGGCAACTTCTCAATGTTTCTTCAACATGCTAATGTATGCTGACCTACACAGTGTACTCCCAATGCGGCTAATCACTCGACTATGAATAAATGTCACACAGAAGGAAAGCAAATATAATGGCGCAGTTCCATTTGTGCGTGCTGTACTGTAACCTTGCTTGGAAAGGAGAAAAGAAGTCCTGCTGAGCGGGGCAACACACTTAAGCGTAATGCTGCTCTGAGCATCAGTTTTGGTGAGATGCCTAAGCCAGGTTGAGGCTTTTCCTCGATTATTCGACTGAATGGGCATCAATTGAAATTGTGTCGATAATCAGCAACTGAGCCCACTGTGAGTTGGTGAGATTCCCACCGATGATTCTTAACGACTGAAAAGCATGCGTGTTACGTATGTGGTCTGCAGAACAATTACATAAAACAAATTAATACAATTAAGAGAAGCATGGTATCTTGTTTAATCCATTTGCGGATTTATCGTAATGAGCCAATCAAACCTCACGACACAGTTAAATCCTACAAGAAGCGTGACAATAGCGCACAAGTGCAGGAAGAGACTTTTTATGAAACAAGGAAATTGCCGTATTGATTTGTTGCTTCCATGAATGCCACTGCACTCCTGACAATAGTAAACAACCCGAGTCAGCGAGGGAGCCTGATTTGCACAACGCTATGCTGACAGCCAACCTCCTGATCCCTTTTGTATAGCAATTTGTCATTGCGCGTTTGACAACCGATGTGCGTTCACGCGCAAACAAGAAAGCCACTCAATTGTTTGATACATAATGAAGCATGAGCGTGCATTTCCACCTAAGGTGCAAACATCCACAAAACACAAACAGACGGCAGTATCCAGAACAGTGCTCTTTACGATACGCCGACTCTCTGGAGGCTAGCTACACCGCATCGATTTCAAGATAAAACTCAAATATAAATTATAATAAAAGTATTGCCGTGTAGCCGCACACAAACACACATGAAAATAAGCATCTCGGCTGTTTGATCTTGTGTCAGCATAGTGCGTAAAAGTATGAAAACAACCACCAGTGTTGCTTCATATTTTCAACGTCACATTTTACGGCGGGTGGGGATCTTCCCTCCTTCTCACACTTGTCACAAGTCATAAGCTCCGCGCCGGCTGACGGCCTCGTCATTGCGGTTGCGGCTGATAAGGAGAAGGACTTTGCGCTATTTCTTCAAGACACGGTCAACTTATGACTGCGGGACAAAACACTGACCTCGTTCTCAACTGCCGCAGCGGACATACGGTCATTCATGTGTACGTACGGTTTTGAAAAAAAAAAAAAAAAAAAGACTTGTCTCACGACACAATCACACACAAAAGTACATTACTTAGTACAGTACCCTGATGGACCAACAGTGCCAAGACAATCTCAAAATCGCTTCGGGGGAGGTTTTGCTAAAATGCAGCTAAAGTACAAAATTACTTTTGGTGAAATTTTACTCAAAACATCACACATTTATTCATGATTTGTCTTAGGGTACATGTTTTCATGATAAGGCTTTTTGTCATTTTCATCGCAATTGCCAGATGTAATGGCGATATCAAATAATGGTACTCGGTGCTGGCGAGGACTCCAAGATAAGTAGTCGTACTTAGTCTGGAAAAAGCGGCAGCGTGCATCCCTAATAATTGTGGAACAATTACAAGGGCTATTTACATCCAGCAAAGCTTTAAGACACTGCGAGGAAACAAGAGAAATGAGCAGATAAAACATGGCAGATGAGGCGTGATATCAAAGTTATGGTCCATGAAGAGGAGAAAGGAGGAGCTGACATTTTGATGAATATGCTGATGCCCAGACTATGCCAGCCTCTCATCTCCCGTTCTCAAAACCGCATAGCAAGATTTTGCTCATTTTACCACCAATTTCCACCTCTGTTACGGAGAAAAAAAAAAAAAAACATCTGAAACTCCGTCTGTCAGTGTGAGAAGGAAAATTGTCAGTGAGGACTGACATTAATTGCCTGACATTTTCTGCATGCATTGCAGTCAAATTGCTTCCCGCAAGTGCTTTCAGACCTGCGTTTCATCGTTTCCTCTTTAATGAGTCCATTAATACGTCGAGACAGCAAATTACCAAACCTACGTTATTTCACATCACTGTCTTGCGTTCTTTAAATTTGCACCTTACTCATATGCAAGAGTCTGTGCTTGCCGACCGACAGATATCATGTTTTACATTTTATGCTATTTCAGAAATATTCCGTTCAGTCGGGTTCCTGCAAATTGGTAACCACCCACCAGCAGGGGGTGATAACCAATGTGTCGGTTCCCTGCGAGTTCAGGCCGACTCCCTTCGGCCTTTCATCTCTGGCTTTCGTGCCCCAGTGACGGCGGGGGCCGCCTGAACTCTGTCGAGTATTTATGAGCCAGAAAAGGAAATTATTTGACAGGGGGGGCTGTAGGAAAGCCAACTAAAGGCTTCAATGGGGAAAAAATAGGTGAGAATGAGAAACCCAGCTTGTTAGAAATGTTGTTTAACAAATGTATTGATTGGGAAATACATGCATCCAGCCACCACAATGTCTTAACATGTCTAGTTCACAATAGCCTGAGGATGAAGAAAGGAAATACAAGAACACAGTTGCGGGACCAAGGGCAAGGACGGAGCTGTTTTTAATTGAGTGCGGTTAGCAACTGAGCCTTCATCCAGAAAATGTAATCATCAACTGTAATTTCACTCCTGGCTGCAGCACTTCAACGACCAGTCATGAAATTGCACTTTCATGTGATGGTACAAAATTGGGACTGTGAACAATTTCAATGTTGTGGATGGCTAGCTTTTTCTCAAATAGATAGTGCAAAACATGGCTGTGGGCACTCCACCTTTTGTATGCAAGCAATTAAATGGTCAGCCTCCTTTAAAACTACAAAAGACAATCACCAAGAGAGCTTCACACTGATTTTGGTTATTTGTACATTCAAGAGAGGTCGGATCCCTGCCTGCCGTTGTCACCTGGATATTACTAACTACGATTGTTGCGTCATGCGACCGCCCATTTTCAAGGTGAAATGATGAGAATATGTTTTTCATAAACAGACTCACAGTGTGTAGTACAATTCATGTGTATCGTTGTGTGCAAGGTTGATTTTGAGCCCCAATTTGGGGGTCTCTGCATCCTAAAGAAATCTCAGAGCATAGCTTTCCAACAATAGCCCGAGGCTTCGACATGCGCTCACCCACTGTGCTTTGTAACACGCCCTCCTCTGAAGCCATTCGCTAAAGTCTGCCACGCATCAGCTGGCTCGGTCAGATATCACATTTGCTCAGACGAGTCCGTGCTATGTTCACATTTGACTGATGTGCAGCCCCAATGTTTGCCATATCACTCTTCCCATAGCATTCTGCAATTAAGGGGCACATCTAAAAAGGGCTTAAAAATGCACATGCTTGGTTTGCAGAAAATATTCAACCCAATATTTATCCTTAAGATCGTCTGCCGTCAATGGGAGTTTTTACAGTGACATTACAAAGTAATAAATAATCAACACTTTCCTTCCTGGCATGTGCTGCAAAATCAAACATGAATTCATTTCTTTCTTAGATTTTCTTGGTGATCGTAAACAACCAAGTTATTTGCATGTAATTGCAAATTTTTACCTGTAAATTTTATATTTTGTGGTGAATCCTTGCTGGTAGCGCTCTGTGAAATCAAGAAACTCCTGCGAGTGGTGGAAAGGGCCCTTGGCTGTCAGGAGCCAGCCCAGGGGCCCCGTGGAGCCGGTGAAGCCAGCCGATGCAGGCTCAGCGGCGGCCCGGGCCCCTGCCAACATGCAGCTCACGAGCAGGCTTAGCGTGATCCACTTGCATGGAAACATGAAGGCCGTCAGGCTAACACTGATGCAGGGGCCACTCATGCTGCTTCCACCGTCCCCGCTGACTCCTCATTCTTCTTGCACTTCCAAAGAGTCCTCAAGGAAATCAAGAGGGGAGGATGAGTTGAAACAGAAATGAAAAAACAAATAAAAACAAAATAACTCCGTTTTTAAATATATATTATTACTAACTTATTACTAAATATATAGACATGATAATATCTGAATTTATTGAATTTTGCATGTATGGGTAGTGCGAATGGATATGGTATCAGTTTGGACTTCAGAGTGGGTGGCACCTTTGAGACCCACCATAAACATTGGGTGATTAAATATTAAATGAGATTCCACAGTCAATAAAAAAAAATAAAGAAAAAGTAGTAAAGTCATTCTTGTTCTATAAAACGAATGCAAATACCTGAAATATAATTCATATGAAAATCAGATCCGATGAAACATTTACCATTGCGTGATTTGAATTAATGTCAGATACCTTATTAGGAAGCGCTTCGTTCCGTAACTTGAAATTGCTCAACATAAAATCCGAAGTTGGGGAGGCTTTGACGCACAGACAATTAGGCAGCATTAAAAAAGTACTTTTTTTTTTCTTTTAGCACTGCTGTATTATCAGCATTTCAACAAACGCGCCTTTGAAAGTGCTCAAGAGAAGACTGCCCGACCCCGTTGTTGCATTCCTGGTCTTTTCTCCTCCTCTCGTTGTTGTATCTTCTATTTTTTAATCCACTTGAAATGATGTGGTGACGAGCATCAATCCCACACACCGAGCCGCAGATGATCCAACGTTCGTGCACAAAGCTCATCCATCCATCCTTCCATTCCACGTCGATATTTGTACTGCAACTAAAATGTCAAGAGAAAGTTTCACGAAGCTCTCCAGCAGCTCGACTGCAAACACCTCGAGGCGCAAAAGCAACGCTGACCTGACTGTGCGCAAGCACGCGTGTGGATTACGCGAAAGGCGCGGCGCGGCGCCCCAGCTCTCTCTCGACTCGCGCTCTGCCTCATTTTCTAATTTATTCTAGCAGCGAGAGCACTGCCGGTTGGTTGGAACGTGAAAGTGGGAGGTGTGCGCAGGCAGGCGGTGGTCAGAGGATGCAGGATCGTGGGTCTAATTTTCTAGGACTACCTCTGATCTCCCCTTAACGACATCGATTGCCACTGATTTCTATCCAACCCCTGTTTACACCTCCAAATTTAGTTTGTGTTCATCACATCTGCATTTCCCGAACAATTACTAAAGTGGACACAATCCATGCTCAAAGAACAGCCTTAGTTGATAGTAATGATGACATTCATTTATGTGACGTTTGCTCAATTAGAACCAATATGCAAGACTTTATTTTAGAAATCAGTGTTTACATTTTCAAAGAATCACTTAATACCATTGCTGGCCACATTATAGAACCAAATAGCCCCCTCCACTATGCACGTAGATGACAACATTTTGGTCTGCTTGCTAACTAACAAACTCACAGCAATGAAAAGCACTTTGAAATGATTTAATCTGGTCAATATATCCGAAAGACGTTTGATTGCTATTTGGTCTTAATGCCACTTGTTCTGATCCTGATGAAAATCATGACGAGGGACCCGTAGAAAACCTTGAAGTGGTTCCAGTTCTCATCTGGCAACTCATTCTTCCAGCACAATAATCATCACTCTCAGCATACGTAAAGTTAATTAGATCTGCTTCATCCCAGCTTTACTCGCGTCGGACACTCAGAGCAGCCGAGAGAAGCAAGTGAGGGAGATGTGCTGTCTTTCAGCCTTTCTGTAGATGTTCAAAGGAAGGTTTTATACCCAGATTGGATTATAGAAATGAACACCAGTGAGCCGAGAGATTCACTGACTCCCAAACTCAAAAGGAAGCTGCAATCCCGTGGCACAGCGACTTGCAGAAAGAAGGAGAGAAAGGGCTGATTTGTCACGCTTTCATCATCACCTGCTTTGCTTTTGGCACTTCTACATCCATGATGACTTGTGAAGGACAACTACCTCCTCGGACCAGCACAATATCAACTTGTATATACGTATATTTGTATGTATACATGTGTATATATACGTATATATATTAACTTGCACATTCAGATTGTTCCAATTTATCAAACTGTCTGACCTTGAGAGCAGCACAAATACAAAATATTTGCCATCCTAACAGTCTAGCTGCAAATGAAGAAGATGACAACACAGAAACACAGCAGTCCTCATCCTGTTTGCGCCTCTGAGGCCCCGCGCTACCGAGTAATCATTACACACGGCAAAATAATAACAAGCGTGGACGAACAGCTGGTCCGCGGATCCAGCGCCGAGGTGAGAGATGCATCGAGTGGCAGAGAGCACTTTGCCAGCCAGCCAGCCGCGTTTACTCAGCACTGAAGCAGTTCGTCATTAGGGAAGTCAACATTCACTTAAGCCTGCGCCTGCCCATTGATGCCACTCAGGGAGGTGAGTGAAGCCGAGTCTTTTAATTAGCTTAAAAAGCCGTCAGCCGTTTTCTGCTCGCTCTATGACACGCCCGTGTTTGTTGGTGGCACCTCTTGGTGATCCGTCGAGATGTGTTTATCTATGTGATGACCTTTACTTTCTCCACATGAGAAGCACTTGGGCGGATTCACGCAACTTAACAGCCTCTGTGTCTCCAAAATGAAAAATGCTCCCAATTAGTTGGGCAACACACACACACATACACACGCACCCACCCACCCACGCACACACACACACACACACACACACACACACACACACACACACACACACACACACACACACACACACACACACACACACACACACACACAAACACAACACTTACAAACACACACTTACACACACACGGACACACACACATGCACACGCACGCGCGCACACAGACATACAGACACACAGACACATACACACACACACGGCTGACACATGGCGTTTGAGGCACACAAAGTGGTGATTAAAAATCTCGGAGACAAAGTTTTACATTTGAGAGCGTGAGCACTCAATGACAAAAGTGCAGGCTGAGTACCTTGCTGCTTATCTGCTTGATCCTGGTCCGATACATTAATGAGCGCTGTATGGAAAATGGAAGGATGGATAGCAAGTCGGTCAAGTATTTTATTATTTTTTTCCAAGATATGACCCGTCGGAGAAAGGAAAATACAGCGCCAATGACGACGGCGGTCTAAGTAAAGTGAAGACGATGATGAGATAAATATTTGCCTACTAATGCTCTTGCGATGAATTATATGCTGAGTGTTTGCCTGTGTTGGATCCCAAATTGCTTTGTAATGAGTCGCCAGCGCATGCACTGCTCACGTGTTAATGACATGCAAATTCCATCCATGCAGGGAGGTTGAATTTGATTTTGGGCTAAGCCACTTCAAGGAACGCTCAATGCTATGAAATTAGCCTCTGGCCTTTTCTCTTCTGAGCATGAAGATGCTGCTATTTGTGGAGGCTTAAGTGGCAAATGTGTTGATGATGATTAGGAAACTTTGGCTTGATGGATTATGAGACATAATGGAGGCCAAATCATCAGCACTAAGTTCCCATTGATGAATAATAAGTGATGCGTCTTTTTAGGAAAAATATTTAACCTCGGTTTCAAGATCTTGCACACCACTCTTGAAGTATCCGAAATGCAAGTGTGTTGCACTCGGCCAAGAGTTGGCAGCATCTCGCGTTGGGGGCTCTCTTTTGTTAGACAAGATGAAGGGAATGGTTTGTTAGCAAAACCTTGAGACTTCTGCTTGGAAAAATTGACTGGAAGATCAATCCGAGGTTCATCAGAGGCTCTTGAAATGGTGGCAGGTGTGTACTGTTTGGTCATGGATGGTTCATTTTGAACATCACAGTAATGTTCAAAATGGTTGGCACACGAAGATTGATCGATTTTTGTATCCATTGCACCGACCTATTTGTCTCCCGTTTAGACAGCTTGTTCAGTCCAACTGCACTAATTTTATTGAAAGCCACACAATCCTGTTGAGTGTTTGAAATTTGACATGTTATTTTGCTTATCTTTGATCTTATAATGTTATCGAAGCTATATGCTAAAGAAATAGACGTAAGTATGAAGAAGGTGGATTAGGCTCAGCGAAAACCGGGAGAGTGGCAATAAGAGCAGCCTTATTGCTTCTGCATCTCACCAGGCAAAATCATTATCATCTCTGATCCCATAACAACGCAGATTTGATTTGGATCAGCATTCCATTATTTGGCAGAACGTTATGAATTCATGCATTCTGCCGACCTTGACATTGAAAAAGATACGGGTTGCTCGCTGAAGGATTGTTCAGTAAATGAACAAAATCCGCCACTGCATAAGTGTCAGGTCTTGATTTCCCTAATTACACTTTAATTCAATCGGACACGATATTGACACTCTTCAGTAGCTCGCTCTCACACTCGTAGCTGTCCGCCACTATCACTCTCTTCTCTCTCAGCCCTGAGGTCTTCTCCTCTTGGTCGAGTTGTGGTCGTAAAGTAATGCTTCTGGCTCCATTAGCCACCATTTTTGCCAGTTTTCATCTGAGTTGAACTGACGCAACATAAAAAAGTGCGCTGTGGTTTGTGTCACGGATAAAGAAAGGTGACGTAATAGGATCGCAGGCAGGCATTAAATACAAAAGTGTCAATTTGAAACCAATTGAATGGATTAGCAAATCACTCTATTCTGTTTTTATGTAACGTACATTTGGTATAAAATTCCATCTTCATTAGAATTGCGCTAATTAGAGACTGGTCAAAAAATCAACAGCACATGGTCTCCACATTCATCATGGAGGAGACTGCAGCACTTGTCCATCCAAGAGAGCTTTCAGTGTGAGTGGACTACTAAGTCAACAGGCTGGGTCACTTGGCAGCAGACAGCAATCTTTTCAGCAACACACACACAGACACACACACACACACACACGCACGCACGCACGCATGCACGCACGCACGCACGCACGCACGCACGCACGCACGCACGCACGCACGCACACACACACACACACACATCATAGGAACAGCTTCGCCATGGGTGACTTTAACAAAAATATGTACTGTGCTAGAACGTAACAGAAGATGCAATAAAACCTGAAACAAGAGCAGTTAATAGAATAGCCCCTAAGATAATTGGGAATGATTGATTGTGGAATTCCATTGCTCTTTGTTTTATGAGAGAGTAGCATCAATTCCGTCCATTCATTTGTCGTCATTAGAATGAAATGTTATTTCTGCTGGTTACGTTTATAGCATTGGCAAGTAGTCCAGGATTAACAGGAACACTGAACATGCCAGTTTGTATGTTTGAAAATGTGACTTCATTTCAATGGAATCAGCGTCTACCTTGGCTCATAATTTATTCTTAATCCAGCTTTGCTCGCACAGAGACATATTTTACATCCAACTTTAATGTCATTATCTCAAGTGTTATTTGACTAAAACCCACGGGGGAGAGAAGAAACGGCCGTCTGTGAGTTTCCAGGCAGGGGAGAGCAAATCCCTCCTTGACATCTACTCGTGAGCAGGATGTGCTCATCTGATGACAAAATGCCACACATCAAATGGCCACAAAACGGACGTCCAGTAGAGCACGGCAGGCTAACGGCCACAAGCTCGCTTGCGATCAGCATTCCGATCGAGCGGCTTAAGAGCCGTGAGCCAACTTGTGTGTCTTTGAAGGCTCTTAAAGTGCAGGAAGGAGAATGCACGGATGCGGTTTAAGCCTCTGCATCATGTAAGAGTCACAATGTGGTGAAGAAAATTACGGCCCGGGTGCACGACGGAACGCTGCCTAATATGCGTTTAGTGACTCAATGCTTTTTTAATGAGACTATTCCATTCATTCCGTGTCAATTTAAAGAAAAACACACACAATGAAACTGGCAGTGTTAATGAATAAGCATACAAACATGCACGAGGGCCTCAGGCGTGCTGGATCCAATCCCAGGCCCAGTCCAATCCGGGCCAGAGGCTGGGCACGCACGGCAGACCGCTCGACAACCAATCAAAGGGCAAATAGATGAATGAATAAATATCAAATTCTGCCATCTTGAGATGAGATCTCAGCAGACAGTAGCTTTTGAATTTCCTCATGGTGCATTTGAGGCAGAACATTTGAAAGAATGATCTTCACCAGCTCAAGTTTCACGTCTCGTAGAATGTTTTTTTCTTTTTGAAAATGCTTTTGGCTTTCGGTGCCGCTTCCGCAGGCATTCAAAAGCACTTCGCGATCCCCGGAGGCCAACGAGCTGTGTTTGTTTTCTAAATGGAACTTGGGTATACTCTCACAATGAAAATTCGCTCATTATTCATAGTTATTTATTTTTTCCAGGCTGTTATTGCCATATGAGTGCATGGTGGTAAATAATGAGAGTTAACTCGAGGAAAACAACCAACGAAGAAGCAATAACACCACACTGCAACTTGTATTATTCACAGATTCAAATTTTCAATTACTACCGCAAGTAAGACGTGGATGGGCTCCTAATGAGGACGAGTGCAAATGATGGATGAATGTCATTATCTTTCCGTTCATTCGCTGCATTTTGCTTTACATTTGTGAGTTTTGCTTCTTTTGTTGTGTCTGCAAAAGGAGAGAGACGTCATTACGCGGAGGTACCGTGACTGATGATGTTTGCTTTTTCCGTCCACAACTCAAAATCGCGTTCACCTGTGAAATGACTGGAAATTCCCAGGAACAGATCTAGCGCCATGTTTTAGAACAACACAGATAGCGCTCTACCGTATTGTATCGTACTAAAAGATACAATAGCTACATAATCAAAGAGAATGTAAATAACGAGACCTTTTTAATTAATTCAATGGCCTTGAGCTGCTTCTTCTGGCGTGTGCGTGTAGGGAATTGCGCAAAACATTCCGACACACCTATGATGCACGTTGCTTTAAAGATGAAACACAAAGACCTTCTGACTGAAGCTGGATATTTTTGCTATTTTTTGATTCAGTATGTTTTTCTTTTAAATTTTCTTCAGATGTTCTAAAAACTGAATTAATATAGATGCATTAGAAATGCCTGAAACATAGAATGCTACATTTCTATTTTGCAATTTATTAATTTCTACTAACATAACAAACATGTTTTACCTCTCAAGCTTCCACCCCACAGACAAGAACGTATCAGATCCTGCCCCAACAGCAGACTTCAAAAATGAAGAGTTGCACAAACGTGCTCCTCTAACTTTTGCACGAGACTTCAATTTAACTGACTACATCAACCATTTAATATTGTGCACATCTTATTCCCTACATTTCACGAGTCCTTGAATGTTTTATGAAAGTTCTTCTTCAATGCTTCAATGAAATGATAGCAATAAATAGAGCATCATTTTGTTGCGGCGCGCCACGCTCAGGCAATATGAGTATTCGTCTCTCTGAACATCTCAGTTTTGCTGGTGCACAAAACTCGCTACTTTTATCTTATTTTCCAATGTCCTCAGTACTTGATTGAACACATAAACACATTACATAATAGCAAATGTCATTTTTAGTCTGGATATGTTGTGAGGCACTCGAAACAAGCCACAAAGTTTGGACAGTGTTTCATCGTTGCCATATCCAGCTAATTCCTTTTCATCGTCTCAGCAAGCTCACTTAGGGACACATACGAGAGATTTTGATGGCCCAAAGTGATGCCCTACACTCGCGTGATAGACAAAAGCTTGAAGGGCCGCCCGTGGCAGCCTCCTGGCCGATCCTTAATCTTGCCCGGCTCTGCCACTGCAGATTACCTCCATGGAAACCAGCGGCGTTTGGCTCGCATCTGCGAGCTCCCGGCAGCTTTGGCAGCGGCGGCGTATGTAATAACGCAGTCTTCCTCACACTGACGGGGCGAAGATAAACATTTACTTTTTTCCGGCAACTTGGTAAGATGTTTGCTGGCTGCTTAGCGACTGACTGTTAGAGTCACAATCAAAGATATGTGTTTGAAGACTTCATTCCACTGTGGACTAAATCTGCACGACCAAAGAGAAAAGGATTAGCGGCGATGAAAGCCTTCTGAACAAGCGATTTAAAATAGGAAGCAAGTAAGGCTGTGCTGAAAAAAACACTGAAGAAAACATGTCCATTGCACTACTGCATGTGGCTATTCGATGCTATTACTCAACATTTTTTTTGTCAAACCCTCATTTTTTATTTTTATTTCTTCCAGCTGTAGCACCAACATGTTATTCATCGGTTGCATCGTTGAAGCCACAAGTGAAACGATCTGAATCAAATGTTGACCACATTAACGATGCTTTCTGTATTCCCTCTTTTCGTGTCACTGAGACACGACCAAAGCTGCCTTCACGTCCTCTGGTAAATAAGTAAATACCAAAAACCGACGTCAAAAATGCACATGAACACCCACTAACGTTGTAATTCCCACTGGAAAGCTGGAAAAAAAAATTGACATGAGCTGCCGAGATGAGATAAACTTTCAAAATGGCGGAGAGCAGCGAAATTGTCGTGAATTATGAAAATATTGTATTGTTAAACTTTCTCTACAGTTGGTTAATTTGTGGCCTCCATGGTGCTGTAGCATACACAATTGGGATAACATCGCCATTTATATTCGTTGCCGTGTTTAAAAACACCGTTATTATTAAAGCTGACGCGAGCAGTCATTCGAGGATAACGTTGTTGCCCACCGTAGGAAAGTACACGGTGTGGTCTGCGTTCTTATGCAATTTTCTCTTCTTCCTGCAGTAGCAAATGAATTAAGAGGTCCAATTCTGTTTTACCTAAGTAGCAGGTGAGGGTAAACTCTGGATCTGCCCTGTTTCCCTTAACTACGACAACAAAAGCACTTGAACACAATGCACTCGTAATTTCCACAAGTGGATAAGATCATCTTTCCCTTACCACGTGAAGGCAGCGTAAAAGGTGGAAACACGATTGCCTTGTAAGCGAGACTTGCTCCCACGTGAGGTGAAGGACTCGAAAATGAGCTGGTTTTCTTTACCTTTGGGCAAAACTCCACTTCCAAACCACACTTATTATGTCTACACTGGCCTGGGGGTTAAAGAGCTCATTAAGATACCACAAAGTGAAGTCCAAAAGGTTGCCACTGTCTGCTTTAGAGTGTTTTGGAACCATTTAGCTGCAAAAGAAGTCACCAAATTTAGCTTTAGTCGGAAATTGCTTATTGCAGAAGAGAAGCTACAGAGGAAAACTTGTTAAGAGGGGCGCAGATGGGCTAATACTCTTCCTTTTCTCCCTGCGTACTGCTTTCATTACCCCTAATTGTGCAAATCTGTACTCTCTCTCCCAAACAATTCAATTCTTTCGTACTTTGCAGATATTAAAACCCTGAACTGGCCACCGCTTCTGCCGTCACAGCCAACCTTTGAGTAATTATCTGTCTGTCGCTGAATGTTATCAACAACAAAGAAAGGCTGCAGCTATCGCGTTCTTTCCCCGTTTGTCTCCTTCGGGAAAAAAAAAAAAAATCGAGCGGATTTTCTAGTGGATAATGCTGAATTCCAAAGGGAGTAAATGACCTTTTAGAGCACACGACGCGAAGAATGGTGACACTGGCTTGCAGCAACAAACATATTCACGTGACACGGTGGCACAAACGGAGCAGTAGTGCTCACTCTTGTGCCGACATTGGGGCTGTCTGAATTCGGTCGTCAAGGGCAGCAGTCCAGATCCAACACACGTGATTCAAATGATCGGGATTGTTCTCAGTCTTCTTCGAAGCTTGCTGACGAGCTGATCCATTCGAATCAGCTGTGTTGAACAAGGGAGACATCCGGGAAAACAGACAGGACAGCGGCACTTGATGACCGGATCCGGACATGCCCGGCCTGCAACGTAATTTGTATTTTCGATGGTTCAGAGGAGAACTAGAACAAAGAAAATGAAATCTGAAATTGGGACATCTCTGTCCTGGCCGCTCATCGCTCATAATAAAAATGATTGAGACGTTAAATTGTCCTTCATTGTCTTGTCTGTTAAATAAAATGAAACAAAAAAACAAACAAACAAACAAACAAACAAACAAACAAAAATAAATAAATAAATAAATAAATAAATAAATAAATAAATAAATAAATAAATAAATAAATAAATAAATAAATATTAGGACAAATTTAATGAACACAAACAGAAGTGTTGATAATAACATTCACGTTTTGCAAGTATAATAAATAAATAAATAAATAAATACATAAATAAACAAATAAATAAATAAATATTAGGACAAATATAATGAACTCATTTGTCACAAACAAAAGTGTTAATAATAAAAGACTACACGTTTTGCAAGTATAATGAATAAATAAATAAAACAAATAAATAAATATAATGAAAACGTTTCACTTGCTTTACATTTGAACAAAAATGTCACAAACAGAAGCGCTAATAATAAAAGACTACATACACGTTTTGCAAGTATTGCCCTGTGAGTCAGGGAGAAAATAAATACCACCTATCAGTCATGTGCACAATGCATCAATCAAATGCTGCTAAATTTAGCAATTGAATGCAGCTCATTAAAAAATATTTACATGTGAGTTGGATCTTCAGAAAACACACCTGTTTGATGGTGCACAGAGCTGCATGAACTCATGCATAAATCCTCTTTGAACACAGGAAAAGAAATGGAAGGTCTGCTTTGTAGTCAGCGTGTATGCATTCCACAACATGCAAATTTTGTTGTCATTCAAAGCCACATTTATTTTATGGCCTTGGAAAACATTCCAGCTGTTAGAAGGAGGAATCATGCTTTCTTTTTAAACGGCTCATCATTGTTCTTTTCTTCAAAACAAGTGTCTTAACAAGATGGCCACCGCAGTGTGGTTTTCATCTGATAACCTTGAGAACAGAACGGAGCTTAGAACAAGGCAGACACCTGAAACCATGGCTAGTGTGCAAGCAAATCACAATTCCATTTGCCATCACATGGCCTCTTTACTGTGTGACCATGTTTCAGTCCCGCCTGGTTGCGGCAGCCCATCCAAAGTTACTGCAGAATTATTTGCTCTTCTCTATCTCACCCCTTGTATGATTCCTGCCGAGTTACATCATACACACAAAAAAAATCTCAGATTCTTGGTCTGCTTCTTTATAATGCAGTATGGCCGTCCGTGTAGGCTACAAAGTCATAAATTACACGAGTGAGATGGGAATTATGCCCAAGTCGGTACGAGTCAGCACAGGGGAAACAAACTGCAGATAGTTTAGTGTGTTGAACAGGACAGGGAGAGGTGGCTTGGTCACAATGTTGAGATTAATATGCGTTGACAGAATAGCCATACCGCAGCAGCAGGTACTTGAGTGAAACACTTGCAATTGCACCAAACATGGAGGATAAAAGGCATGCACAGCCACTTAATTAACAGGTGTCTTCGGTTAACGCAGGTTTCTTCACTTAGACGAGGAATCAACAATTTCTGTCATACCAAGAAATCATAAATAAAACATAAGATAGAAACATATCATTGACAGCATGACACAATCTACCTGCTTTCTAAACGATTTTAAGTACAAACACGGCGTATTCAAAGCAAGCGGTGCATGCATTGTATTTGTCTTTAGAATTATTCCATCTTATGATTTAAGTAAGACAGGGCAGAGTGGAACACTTTGACACTCTGTTGGTAGCGATGCTAGATGTTTCAGAAGGACATGCGCTGGTGAAAAGTGGCTGCTGGGTCCAAACAGCACACACGAATAATAAGTGGCGTTGGAAACAAGTTGGGTGAATCCGAATGAATAAACAAAACACCATTGCAAGATGTATAATCATTCACTTGCCGAAGGACGCGGAATAATTTATACGATGAATTTTAAACTTGTATCACCTCTTTCGAGCCGAGTTTGCAGTTTTGTAAGAAGTCAACTAAACTCCAGATAAATGTAGCTGCTTACTTTTATTTTTACAAATTGTACATAGGGAATGTGCTGCAAAACACTGACAAATGATCACCTGTTTTACACCTTAGGCCTCCTGCACATTACATTGCAGCTCAGCAAGATTAACCGCTTGGCCACGCCCACATGTGAAGTGCTACAGTGCAGATGACCTTCTCGCCATTTTATCAGTATTTCAGGGAGATTGTCCAAATCAACCTCATCCGCAGAGGAGCAAAGGGATCGCAGATAGTGGCTGTACAATATGAGGATTGCAGTCCATTTCACCTGAGCCACAAAAATACTAATTGACTTTGACTTAGCCTGCAGAATAACTGATGACTTTGAGAACAGCTGTTGAAGGACTGCATACATCTAACAGATGGATTTCGTTAATAACTTCAGTAGACATCTTTGGACAGAACACATTTGCAAAGCTTCATTTCCAGAACAGCTTGATAAGACACAATAGATCAAACAGTATAGAACACCCGTGCATGTGTAAACACTCTTTCAGGAATGGGATGGACCTCAGATAACGCAGTGAGCTCATCCAAGCACATGTTTCAGTATTTAATTTTGCTTTGTTTTATTTTGAAAGAAAAGTCTGTGTGTTTTTGCCTCCATCACCCCAACTGTGCCCATTTTGCGAATACGAAATCTGCTTTAAGCTCTTCAAGTCAAGCTGAGGTCTGTTTGCTTTGCTCAAAAGATCACTTGCCTTCTTGTGACACACTAACATTCCATCTAGTTGGGCTGCCAACCCATTTTTTTGTTGATTTCTTAATAATCATGCTGGGCTGCTCCCATGGAGAGCTTTTGGAAAACAGGTTCTTAACTGCAAGAATATCCGATACAGGTACTTTAGTTTCAGGACAAGACAAAAGCAATGCATAGCAAATTTTGTGGCTCATGTAGCTAATAGAATACAAATGTAAAATAAATTGTCTATCTGGCAAGCTAATTCACCATAAGACACCTTTCCCGCAAATAATAATATGAAACAAATATTCTATTTGTTATACAATAAAAAACAATATTAGTTGAGGGCTGGTGTCCCACATGTTTTCAATGCCAGCTGATTCAAACAAACTGGATGGTTATCAGCTTGCACAGAACTTGCCTATGATCTGCTCACTCAAATTAGGTGTGTTGCAGCAGAGACACAAATACACAAACATGCACGACTGGAGGAGCGAGCTTGATAGAAGCCAATGTCATTCCTGACTATATGCACATAGTACTTCCCTGCATATTTCAGCCATGAAAATGTATCGACTTAAAGCCTCCAGTGGCTGAAATACATCCCACAGAGTCGTCGCCGGGTTTCCACACCCCAACGAGAGGCGCTAATAGGCTCCCGGAGGATCCTCGGCAAACGGACTTTAAGCTCATCCACCGCGTCACCTCCTCGCTTACGTGTAGGTCCACATAGTCGGGAAAGTCAACCACACATGTCCTGCTAGATATGCAGTATACGTATCATTGCAGTAACCCAGCAGCAGCATTAAGGAAAAACGAAGCTTCCAATCGGCGGGCCTCTGCCTAATCCACTCAAGTAAATACGACACCCAATTTGCAGCAAGGCCACATCGGCCTGCCACGCTTGTCAGCACAATGGGTTAACTCCATTTGCTGAAGGACAGCAAGGTTATGAGGTGGCCGTGGCCTCCTCATCTTCACTCTCAGAGCCCGGAACTGTTCGGAGTGCACTGCCGATCTGAGATAAAAGCTGCAAATTGTGCTGGGATGCGAAAATGACACTGGATGGATACCGTTTTTAAATCTGATTCCCGACATAGCTTCTTAAAGGAACCATTTCATCTGCTCTTTGTGGCAGAACCTTCCACCGCTGTAGCTGGGTAGTTAAAAATATAAATTCATGCTTTTGTCCTTTTTTGCCGTTGTGCGGTTGTCTCTAATTGCTTGTCAAAGTGCGAGGCACCAAAACTGCTTCGATTGCTCGTTTGCCGCGCAACGATCACAACTCCTCCGCTTCAAAGTACAATCCCCATACATCCAGAGAGCAAATGACAAGAAATCTAAAGGAATAGAGAATGTCTTGAGTGGAAGCTCATAGTGTGATATAAAACTCTTCTCAGTCACCCACTGTGCTGCTTCTCAAGAGACTTTTAAATCCAACATCCAAATAAAGAGCGGCGTAGCCACAAGCCGAGCGGGAGAGAGCGAGCCGAATAAAGTCGGGCTCGACGCAGCCTCCTTTTCACACTTGCTGCATTTATCCTTTAATTCCCGATTATGTCGTGAGCCGCAAGGTGTGCTCAATTTATAACAGAATTGCGGACACCCGAGCTGCAACGGTTCATTGCATTTTTTCTGATCTGTTCAGTAAGGTCCAACTTGCTTGCGATTATTCGAGTATTTTTGTAGATAAGTTCAAAGTACTTCCGAACACATTTGCCAGTCTAACATTGTCAGCTCCAGATCTCCATAATTTTTCAATGCTGGGTGTACATCAGTGTTGCTTTGCCCCACCCAACAGCAACTTCCAAAACATCAGTAGCAGTAAAGAAAATTATGTTGACGACGATCACCAATTGAGAACGCGTTAATGACATCAGAGTAGATTTACAAGCTTTATCGGGCCACCGTTCTCAGATAATGGCAAACACGAGCTTGTGTAAACGGATCTTTAGAAGCGGCAATGCTTAGTGTGTTGTAAACACATTTCTTATCTTGCAAGCTCCCGCGGTGCAGGAATCCAATTATGTTCCCAATATTAACCCCTTTATAGAATTAACCCACCAGACCTCCACTCTGAATAAATAAATGTGGGGACCCACTGCTGATGTTAAATAGGGAGAGAACGAAATGATGCCGGCTTTGCCCATCTCCCTCTGTGCCCCGGTGATCCAAGCCACCCGGGGGGCCTCTAAATAAGATCCCGTACTGGTTGAACAAAGCACAGTAGTTCATTGATCTCTACCCGGTGCTAAAGCCTCTTCCTGCAGGTGGGTCTCTGAAGGTTGATGAGAAAGGGCATCAAGGATAAAAAAAGTACCAAAGAGAAATATTCCCATCCACAACGATGATGGAGAACTGTGTGCCTTGCAGGAGGGGTCGAGCACAGCAGCAGCTCATGTATGAAATTGTGCACGTCAGACTGGTGGAATACGCCCAAGAAAATCAAATGTGACATCTTCTGAAGTGCTGTCACATCTAGTGACTTAATCGGTTCTTGTATTTGTCGGTTTGCTATGTAGCAGATGGTGCTGCGGATTGTCTCCACGGACAAGCAAATGCTGTTTTTAGAAGCACCAGAAGAGGTAGCCTCCAAAAATCACATCAAGGAGGGCTATCACGTGGCAACAGTAACCATTTCAATTTCCAAATCCAGTGGTAGCTCAAAACGGACAGATCACGCAAAAATCGGTTCCAAAACAGATTTTTGGAAGACAAGTATGCATCCTGTCTTTACCGAGAATCTCGATCCCCACCAGCCCGAGCTCTCTGATGCGGGTGAAACATAACGGGATGATTCAAGATTCAAGAATTTTTATTCGCCATGTTTGGGCGTGCCAAACAAGGAATTTGACTTCGGTACGTCACAGGGAGTGGATGATGGATTGCTCATGATGAATGGATAGATGGCTGGATAATACACAGCAGGGATCACAAAAACAGCGGTGGAGGGCATTTGAAAGCCGGAGCACTTCACGAGAAGATAAAGAGACCATGGCCATGCTGAGTGCTGTCGACGTGCTCACGGGTGCTCGTGCACTTTGTAGAAACACAAAACGAGGTTGGATATGCTCATCCACGTGTTCAAAAAAGACAGCTTTGAATCTGGGATCTCTGACGCATGTGGTGAGACCTGTGAACAGCTTGGCGTGCGTGCAGATCGCTTGACGACTGGAAGACGTCATGCTGCTGCTACCGCAGCAAGAAAATTACACGAGATGGATCTTACTGTTATTACTTGTAAGCACAAAAGAAAAAAAACAAAACAACCAACCTAATGACTATAGTATCTACAAACAAACAACAAAAACGTGGCTGGTTCCATCCTCCGACTAATTCTGTTCTTTGAATGGTACTGTAATGTGGTTCTGCTATTTAATGAGGAGGGCTGACATTAAAATGCCAATTGTGGGCAAATTTCAACTGAGGTGGCACAACTTCCATTTGCCAATTTGGCAGCTTGTATTTTGAATGGATATATACATGCCAAGATAGGCCGATGAGTTACCATTACGTAATCATTGACAATTATCTAGTATTCGACATTTTGTTGAACATTTTAAATCCCTGCAGACATATGGCGTAGCATACGCATATATTCATTTCTTATTCCGGTTCTGTTTACCAAGTAGACTTCCCAATTCGACTTTCAGATTCTTGAGTTTGAGCTGCTGTCGTCTTAGAAAATACACAAGAATTAACAAGCGTCTGCCTACAATTATCCAAAGTATTCATACTGTTGACATGAAATTCAAAACGGACAAACTGTACATTGAACACTGGACAGAAAAACTCGCCTACCTCTTTGGGGTATATGCGGCTGCATATGTGATGCCATATGCCCGACTTCTCTCACACTGTCTCAAGGCAATACTTGATAGGAAAAGTTCATGTGGGAGAACAAAATGGTGTGAAAAGCTTACTGGCAGTGACGGTGGTGCCAGATGGCAGAGGATGGAGCTGCCCAGGAGAGGCGCCAGGAAGTGGAGACGCCAACCCAACTGTGTGAAACAGGAGCTCCAGCTTTTTCATCCAAACCAAAACCAAAAACCTCTGCCAGATGCTTTCAATTTCTTTGTCACCCAAATACCAATTGGAGCCATCCTACCAATTTTGTTGAAATAACATTTGTTTGGTCTTGAGATTGTGAGGTTGGCATTCTGTTCCATACGGCTTGAACTTAAAGTTCCAGCTTCACGGCCCAACAAACAATTCGTTTGAGTGGAAAATACCTGCAGTAAATTCAGAGGTCAGATTTTCATCAGTTTGACATGCCACATTGGGTTTTGCGCTTATATTCTGGTTTGCGAGTCGGTCCCGTTGACAGGAAGGACACACGTCTTGTCAGCAAAGTCATCTTTCCGCACAACATCTGTGCTTATTTTGTGCTTCACTGTAAGCAGGTCATTAATCTCAACCTAGAGAATTCCTTATCATGTCGAGTGACAGTCACCCTCACAGTGTGCAGAGAATGAAAAATATATCTTTGGATTTTACGCCTCCACTGGGTTTGTCTTGTCTTATCAACCACCATCTTTGCTGCCCCGCGGCCGACTCTCTTTAGCAATGCAAGAAGGAAATAGCACTTCCAAAAATAGAAGCTTGCCACTTAAACCCCTTTTTGGGAGTGCTTCAGCCTCAGCGTTGGCAGGAGGCGTGGCGATGCTAACGCCGTGACATTCGATTGTATAAGACAACACAATGACATTCCCATGAGCGGGAATCGATAATGCTGGCATGGGACAAAAGTAGCCGCTCCCCACTTGCACTATCATTGCAGTCGTCTACCCCACCAGCAGCGCAATGCTGCTGTGATTGGAATAGCAAGAAAACACTTTGACCTTCAATTCAGGATGCTTATCCGACTCGCGCAGACCTTGCTGATTATCTTGATTATACTGTACCGAAAGAAGAATTGTAATTTTACCAACCAGTGGAGTTAGAAATAGCTCTCGGGACAGGATACCGTTGTCTGTAGCCTACACCGAATGGAACATGTGTCGGTCTTCCGGTTCAACTCAAGTGCCTCGCTTCAAACATGCACAGTTTGCGTCCTTCATCACCGACAGTCACAGATCAATCTCACATTCAGTCACGTCCAAGTTGCTTTGGTGTCCGAGCGAGTCCCGACAAACAAAAGGCAGTTTGTGACACTGCAGGTGGGGAATGCCTTGTCCATCATCTCCAGTGTGGCAGATGTGCATTGCAGAAGCCAAACCTTCAACTGTGACAGGTCCTTGGCGGTAATAGGAGCCACCTGGGTCTGGCAGAAGAGCTGATGTGGACTTGCCAGCCGCTGCTGTGCTGCCTAGGTCAACACCTGTTTGGATTCAGGCCATTCAGCTCCTTGATAGAGGAGTTGTGTAAAAAGTACTGAAACCACTGACAATCTGAGAACATTCACCCGAATCCCAACCGTAACCTCCCAAAACTAATTAAAGCACGGGTGTCCAAGTCTACCAAGTCTGTTTTCAATGCATCTGAACTGAAAAGCACATGATTCAAATCATCAGGATCGTTGACAGGCTTCTGCAAATGTTGCTGATGAGCTAAATGAATTGAATTTGCTCATTTGTAGAAGGGATATACCTAAAACTGGCTGCATAGAGGCTCTTGAGGATCAGACTTGATTTTGTTTATTTTTGCTTTATGTTGTATATGAAGAAGTGACAATTGGTGTTCAGCACATATAATATAATCACCCGAGAACTGGATTTGACCATCTGGGATGGGAAACATAAAAAGACATTGCTCCTAGCAAACGCCATGACAGCCGTGCTGCTCCTTTGCACCACGTCACAGCAAACATCTGCCCGTTATCCAGAATGGCAAAATGATGAGCGAATTATAGCCCCATCTCAGAGATAAAGTGTGCCTTAAAAGATTCACTATGGTGACGAATCGACATCATGCTCTGCTTTCATTTTCTGCTTCCGACTCAGCCGTGTTGACGAAATGAGCTTCTATGCATGATGATGCATCCATCCGTTCTGTGAAGCGTTCATCCTCACTGGGGTCACATCTGTGCTGGATGGGTCAAATATTCAGTGCTAGCTGAAATCGCAGGACTTGTGCAAAATGCATTGCGTATGGGATCTTCATTGAGATGTGTCAAGAATCATTTTGTGTCCACCAGGCGCACAGTATAAAGTCTATTGCCGTTGCACACATCAAACAGACGGTCTAAATAAGGTAAGCTTTGTAGAGAGTCATCTATAGTGCTCAATCCTGCAAGTGTGATGAGTTTGGCATGAGGGAGAAAATTGTGTGCTATGCTGCCAACTTCCTTCTGTTTCTCAGTTTCATGAAATTTGGATGTCATCCATCACTCTACTTTGAAAAGGGGGAACCTCACCGCCTGCTGGGCTTCTTTTTGATGAAATATTGCATCACATTACATCTGTGATATTTTAAAAATTACGACACATTTTAACACACTGAAGTGTGTAGTTGTAGTTTAAGATGGATCGTTTACTATTAAGTACAAGCAAAAATGTTAATCTGTGTGGGAAAGTCCACGACTCTTCTGCCACTGTTTACGTCACAATTATTGTGATCTTGCCTGGATGAATGTTGCCGAGTTAAAATAACAATGGTTCTTGAGCCAGCCATTCTTTGGTGTTCAACACCAGCATTGCCTTCCCGAAAAGATTCAGTTTATTCTCGACAATGCAATTGGTGGTGACAAGCGCTGTGACGCAAGTGCTTGATAGCAGGTGCTTTGGGCTCCATGCCCACTCTCTGAACTGGCCGCAAAGGAATACCTGTCATGGCCGGTTAGCGCGGTTGCTATTTAGTTACGGCACCTTCCGTTTTTTTTAGGTACCCGGCAGAACAGAGGCATGTGATTCTGGCTAATTATCTCTTGCATGCACTGTAGATGGGAGGGATCCAAGTGTCGGGGAGTAAAACACAAGAGAGAATAACAAGCATTCAGTGGGGGGGCGGATTTAAAACCTCTACTGGGTAGATTTGCAATAGGGTAGAAATTAGGAGATCATGTGTCTGTCCTTGAAACGAAACATGTGAAAGCACCCGCAAACTATGACGTCAGTGTGGTTCAACAAGCAAATCTCTTGTTTGGGAGATTTGTGTCTTCATCTCAGCTTTGACTTTTTTCACTACCCCAGATAGCGATTTATGCCCATTTTTTTCCTTCTGTGTACATTCTTTTTTTTTTTTCCAATATTTTTTCTTTTTCTGAGAAGGCTGCATTGTTGTTGAGAGCCGATTGAGTGCAATAATGGCAGGTTGGCTTATTGTTAAACTGCGGCAACCGAGCTTGTTCCCAGATGGAAATACGGCGGCATGGGGCTTTTCAATACCGAGTGATGAGCTGTGCGTGAATCATCCTACATTGGATCAGACATATTGATTTCTGAATGTCGGCACTTAAATCCTTTGAGCTCTGCGCTTCTGTGGCACAGTGATTACTTTTTCATCATCTCATTGATATTTCATCATTATTTTTACCCCTTTCTTCCTTCCGTCCTACTTGCTGACGACTACCAGCTAGCTTTTGGAAAAGCAATTATGATATGGATGCCTGTCATTCCCCGCTTCTAAAACTGTCCATGTGCTAGGACACTGTTAGATAACAGATGTTATTTTAATATTGCAGTTGAATATTTTCACATTATTTGCTGGAGCCGTTTCTTTGTATTGTTTATTTTGAAGCTTTGTTCCATTCATTAAACATTTGTTGACACTCATTTGTTTGAGTGCTAGCTTCTATGCCTGCCAATGTGTTTGCAGCTGCAAATGTCAGTCACACAGAATAATAATGTTTGTTTCACACCTTCCCCACTGACATAAATATGAGGAATAATTATTTTAAAAGAATTGCTAACTCCTACAGTGCGTTGACGAAACCAATATTTAAAAGGGGAAACGGTTCAAGAAAAGTACAATTGGGAAGTCCAACCAGTGTGCAGTCCTCTGTGTGATCCAACATGATCATATTCCTTTTTGGAGGTGTGTTACTTTGACAGTAAGGGGGGCGGCAGCGCTCTCTTGGGAATTCCATCACATGATGACTTCCGAAAATGACTGTGGGTGGATTTACTGCAATGGCTGCTGCCAAGCAAAGAAAATGTTTGCCACCCCAGCTGCTACCCTACTTTTTTTTACAGCCAATAAAAAAAGAAATAAAAGGGGCTTAAAAAAAGCCTGGTGAGTAATTGCTTTTACCCATCCTCCAATAAGATGATTACAGACCTATTTTATCCGATTGCCACTTTTCATCTTTATATCAGGTGGTCTCACCATCTCTCACTAATCTTTCTCGTAATTTCTGTCCGACATTGACAATTAAAGCACAATTTTAAACTATTATGACTATGATGCTCGTTTGCTGTATGCTAATGATTGAGGAATACTATTTGCTGTAAAATGATGATCTCGCAACCGCAACTCGCTGTCAAACTGAACGAGCACAGGACTCCAAGTAAAGTGAGCTGAGTGTCCATGATGCCAAATGGGTATAGAAAAAGTGATACATTAATGGACTGAACGGCAACATCAATCGACCAGTAACATCTTCGTTACCATCAAGGAAAAGCCTGCGTTGACAAAAAGGACAAAAATAGCTTTGTAAAATAGGTACTTCAGCCGTCGATATTTGCAGACAAAGGCATTTATGACTGAAAATGTAAAAGTGGCCCCAATTAGAAACGCATCTATTTTGTAGATGCGGGTTTGGGCCAAGTCACGTTGGGATCAGCCTGTGATGTCTCCTCTTTAAAAATTCAAGTTCTGAAATGTTGCAGTGTGTTCTTGCGGGGTACTGCAAAAGTAATTAAATATTACATGAATTCAAAATGTGATTCATTACTTGGAAGTGGAGCTCATGATTAATGACACGCATTAAGGAAAAGCATGTCTCACCTGTTACAAAATGCAAATGAGAACTTATTTAGCCGTACAGAGCTTGCATGTACTGTACAGTATGATGTATACATTTATGCTTCCGTGCAAAGCCATGAATACAAATATGTTGTTATAAATGATACACGTATGAAATTGTATAACATTTTGTGAAAAGAAGACAGCACAACCAAACAGAATGACAGCCACATTATGGAGTGCTACAGTGCAACAGCAAGGCCAATTAAATCTGTCCAATAGAATAGGAAAGTATGGAAGGCGTTCATACTTGATGTCTATCAGTGAATTTTCAGAAAAGCTTGCTGAGAGTTGCTGAGGCTTATGTTCTTTCAGTTACCCAATTGTCCATTTACATTATATATATATATATATATATATATATATATATATATACACACATATATATGTACATATATACATAAATATATGTATTCCATAGCCCAAAAAAACCCAAAGATAACTCCTTAATATATATTACACATAGTAATAAAACAAATGCATTGTATCAGAGAGATGTAAAAAGAAATAAATTACAAAGAAATAATCAATAAAAAGCGGATTTTATTGTCACTGTACCTTAGAGACACATCAAGATACATACGTTCTATAACTTACTGTAATTTACAGTATGTGAACTTCAAACTAACTTAGTTTATTATTTATTTTTTTATTTGATATATGTTTATTTATTTTTCTGTTTTTTATCTAACTAACATTTTGTTAACTTAAAACTAACTTTGCTCATTTATTTTTATGTTCTTTTTTACGTTTTCTTTTTAACTTTCATCTTCACCCTCGTCACTTCCACTCAATTCAGGCTTTCTTTTCTTTGCTTCACTTTTCCCCTCACCATCACTAGACTGCTTTGCAGATTTTTTAAAGAAAAAAAGGGTAGGGCTGCGACATTTCGAGATGATGATGATCCCCTTGGATGGCTTGACCGCTTTGAGGGCTCCCTTTTGACTGATCGTCGTCTTTTGATTGTCAAAATCGTTGACACGTTCCAGCCATATGGTTTCGAAAGCTCACTTACGCGCACTCCACACTCATGTTTTCTTATAATTTCTTGTTTTAATTGTAACGGTAGTTTCAATTACACTCTTAAATTGGATGTTTGAATTTTTTGTTGACCTACTTTAGTTCTTATATTTAAAAGTATTTGTAACCAAAGGCTGCTCTCATCGGAATTGCAGATCAGTTGTGGTTAGTTTCCTTGGCGGGTGACATCAATGTTGACACCACAGATGGCTTTAACTTTGTTGTACTTAAATGACTACGTGGTGAAATATTAATATGGCACATTTGAAAAATGTCCTTTGCAAACTGGCGATTCTAAGATGATCATGTTCACGTGAAGCCCTGTTTTCAAAAGTCAACATGATTTGTTTTCCAAGTGCTGCCGAAACGAGGCTGCAGTGCATTGCTGCACAGCCAGACATTTTGCTTTGTTCAGTGAGCACAAACAATCATCAATTCCACTACGTGGGCTCACATAAACACAGCCAATACTTATTCGTTCATCTTCTATAAGCTGTTCTACAGCCCTCATGGACTGACTTCAAGAGTGAGTCAGTATTTACCGTGCACCGATCGCCAGGACACTTCTGTCTAACAATGAGTATCACATACAACAGCGTGAAGCCTCCATTCATGAGCAGGCGGATTGCTGCGTTGAAGACTCAAATGAGAGCAATCAAAAAGACGACTCCCTCGTTAATAAATCTCAGTGATCCCACGTATCTTTTCACAGCTATGATAAATGGACACGGGCCAGTCTAATTATGCCGAATTATGAAATGAATTCCATTCATCATCATGGTATGCTTTGAAATTCACAGTCGCCGCCATATTCCTTATCTGGGCTGTGCTGTTGCGTAATCATTAAGACGGTCTTCTGTCAGTAAATTAGTGCAAAACAATGCTGAGCTGGAAATATGCATGGCCAAAAGATAAAGTAGTTAGCGGGCTTCCAGGCATTTTTAAATTGTAATGATTCTTTTATCATCATGTCCGCGTTTCAGTTGCTTCATTTAAACGCCGCTTGTTTTTTTTTTTTTTTTCTACGCCCATCTTCATCTTCATTATTTTTTCTTGTTTCGTAACATATTCACCAGTGATTAAAAAGGGCCGGACTGGGGAGGGTTGAAATAATGGATTGCTTCCAAATGGACTATTTGATTGTAATTGTTCAGCGCGGCTGTACATGAATAAATTAACGGCCGCTGCGAGCTTTGACTCATGTTTACTGTATGTGTGTGAGGAATAACTGTCAAGCGGCCTTTTGAATAATGTATAAATCTCCATTTAGTGCACTGGTATTGTATAATCCAGTGTGATGCAGATGAGAAGCACCACGCAGGATTAAACAGCTCATGACAAGCAACATCAGTTCAATTCCGTAATTACTCAGGCTTTCGCCAAAGCAAAAGGAGAAAAATATTTTGCCTCTGGTTCATAGCTCTGGTGCCTGTCTGATTTTTGGCTCTTTTGGCTCTAATGCAGTTTCTTAACCAGCGTGGTATGCTTGCTCAACCTCAGTGTCCCGCCGATGCTATAGTATCTGCTCAAGCACACGCCTGACCTTCTCTTCCTTTTCGGTCCAGGTTGATTGATCTCTTTTCCATACTGTGGACGCTGTGCTCCCGAGTTTTGTTTACTCACATTATGAGGTTTACGACTTGGAAAAAGACCCCGACTTGTGGTCAGAGTTAATCTGCTTGGATTTTGTTGGATGCTCGAACAGCCTGGATTTTAAGATAAGAACGAGCAGGGGTAAAAACTGACTCTCGCAGTTTGCGTTTAGAGGATTTGGACTTTGATCCACTGTGATTCAGGAAAGACTTTCACACAGAACAGCGGGTGGAAATAATTCTCGGGAATCAAGGCTACATCTATTTCCGCAGAATACAAATACAGAAACTGACATTCAGTTGGACACGTGTAAGAAAAAAAAAGTCAATGTGTGTTCTCAAAGCTTTCATTCTGCTATAATTGCACATTCGGATTTCAACTTGTGTCTTTTACAGAGAGAAGTCGTGTTAAGGCGTTATCAGAAAATTAGAAGCCCAAAACTGTGTGGGAGTCGTAGATAAATCCACAAAGCGTGCTCCGTTCTTTTTCCGCGCATAATGTCAGAGGCAGATGAATATAAAACCACCCTGCATCAATAGATTAGGCTTAGCAAAGTTAATAGGAGGGTTTCCACTACACACAGCTCAGAAGCAAAAGGAGCAAAACATGGGTTCAATTGGTTTGCTTTTGGGGATGTAAATTAAGGAAGATGACCACCTAATAAATGCTCACATTGAATAGGAGAAACTTGATCTGCGCATTCATGCGAGATGAGAGTTGCTAATTACTTGTCAAAATGTGGAAAGATAATCTGTTGAGAAGAGATTCCAATCATGTCATCGGTTTGATGACAGGCACTGGTACACTGCAAAAAACAAAAAGATCCAAGATACCAAAAGGTCAGATTTTATTTTCATTCCAAACATAAAATTCTCTTATACAAAAATACTTTTTTCTTTTATTTTCCAACATTTAGAGCTCTACCGCAGCAGCTATCGCTCTGGAGTCTTCCCACCGTGAAGTGTTGTCGACCTTCAATAATGCAGAGCCACGATTTGCCCAAACTACAACTGCACCGACTAATAAACGGCACACAGAAACACAAAAGAAAAGAGTGCACATAAGTGCGTCTGGAAAGACCCAAACAAACACACTTGTTAAAATAGACGAATCCGATACATGGGCTCGGATGTACTATTTATTAGTTTCATTCTTTTATCAAACAAGCTGCTTCGATGGTTGACATGCGTGAGAGTAACATGGAGCCTGCAGGCTTACATTCACTTGCCGTGTCTTCCGGGCATTCCAATTGCAAGATGTAGCAATTCAGCAATCTTCAAAACAAAACGTAAATAAACATCTTAAAATGTATGTTTTTTCACAGATGTACATGGCCATGAGTCATTTTATTGGATTATTTCTTTCCATCTGTGTGCATGAAGTCTGCTCTCAATTTTGGTTCTTCTGGCTAAGATAATGTCAAGTCGATCCGGAGGAGAAAACAGGTGCTGGTGTGCTCATTTCCAGGTGACAAAGAAACCCTTCACTCGCAAAAAGGCAAAAGTACTACTCTCCATCTCGTTTTCAATTCCCTGTGTAAACGGAAAAAAAAATTGCAACTGGAAATGGAGGTTTTCTGTATAACCAGAGTGAAAGGAGGCCAGCATGAATGAGGTGAAATGGGTTCGTGCGTACACGCATAAGACGCGCGCACACACACACGTAATGTCGCTTTAAAAAATCCCTGCATGTAAAAGGCAAGTCGCCAGAGATGTAAGGAGAAATTGGCAGACCCATTATTGGGACTCTAAATGCATCGTGAAATATATATTTTTTTAAATTGGAATTTCCCAGACTTTGATATTTTCCAGCCCAATGACATTGGATGACGTTGACTTTACATGTGAATTGCTCACTTTCACGAAACTGCTATTTATTCCTTTTTCATTCACGTATACAATATTCATGACTGAAGTAATGATATATTTGTAGGTCTTTGTAGGACTGCAGAGGCACATTCTTTTTAGCCAACGTTTGTGTGGTGGCCTTTTTGCAGACGCCATTCCAAAAACATGTCTAAGAATTGCAAAGCTCGTCTACTTGCAGTGGCTGCGCTCACGTTGCTTTTCTCCCTCCGGGTAAGAGAAATCCGCATTGATTCCGACAGATAGGGCGCTTGATAAAACGGGAGAAAGACATAACTCAATTTGTCTTGGTAGAGCCCATCCCATGTGAGGGGTTAGCGTCGCTGCTGTCAGCTCCACTCGACACCTGTTTGGCCGAGATAAAATCGTGTCGCTGACAGCTGCCCTTTAATCACTCTTAGTCTCAGACAGAGCCGTGTGCACGTAGACCAGATGACATGTATTGACACTCCTGCATAACTTTGCTGACAGCATCGCAGACATTCTTAGTTCAAGTGTGCCGAAGTATAAGCGAGAAGAATCCCAAAGCAGACTCAACGCCAAATAACCAGAACAAAATTTAAAAATACGCCAAATGTCCTTATTCTTCAAAGAGTTGCAGTTCGTCTGTTCCATTGTCTTAATTACATTTCTGTGAAATAAGTATGATGACTGTTGCTTGATATCAAAACTGAGCAATGATATTTTCACAGCCTCGCCTCACTGCTGTAAACTTCAGCCTCGCCTCACTGCTGTAAACCTCAACCTTCCCTTGTCCTGTTGTTTCATCTTTCTTTTGGAAAGGAGGGGGAAAAAACACGTTGCGTCCTAAGTGCTCACAAATCTTTCAAAGACAGAAATAAATCCTTGCTAATGGGCAATGGTTGAAAATACACCTTGGATCCATTCTTCCTTCATTAGATGAGCATGAGTGTTCCCAATGCAGCGGCATATAATCAATAATGGAGCCCTTGGAGTCACTCTGCCACTTGTTCTTTACGGGATGAGATTTAGCCGTGTTAGCTTTCAGCTGTCTTAGCTGTGATGGTGTCACATGCACTGTCTTTTATTGTGCACAAACTGTGAAAGAGGAAAGACAAAAGTGCAGCATTGCGCAATGACTCGGACGGCTTAGGGTACTCGTTTTTGGAAAGTCTTGTTTGTACAATTTACAGTCACTTAAGCTTTCTGAAATTCAGAGTCCAGTTGAGTCGAGTTTAATGGGTAATATAAATTGACGTTGGGGAACACTCAAAAGTGCGACTTATAATGTTTTTCCGTGCACGTCCTCCTCTTGACAGACGTTTCTTCTAATTTGCGCAGAGTAGTCTGAGGCAGCAAAGTTCTTCACCTGAGGCATTACACTAAAAGCAAAAGCATGTTTTTAGGGTGATTCGACGAAGGCCAGCATATAAATGAAATAATTTGCCCGCCAGGTTGATGTGCTCGCAGGCACTCATGCATGCCAGATGACCCCAGGCAGCAAGAACTGCAACCAGGCCTTCAAAGTGACCTCTGCCAATTGTCAGTAAGCGTGATCATAGCATGCACAGTGCTTTTATTTTCATTTTCATCCTGTCCTCGGGAATGTAGGTGACAAACGGGATATATTTCATCATGGGGAAGGAAAATGCCAACTGTTCAGGGACAATGACAATTGTTGCTTGGATGAATTTGCTAAACAGGGCTTCTTTCATTCTAACATTACAAATTTTATGTCTCATAAGCATAAGCGTACTGAGGAAATGATACTGTACATTGCTTCTGTTGATTCCAATGAAAATGGTGTGTTTAAAAGGATTTGTAAAAATGGTCAGACAATGAGGTACGATACAAAGGAACAGGCTACATCATGTTCAAAATGGGACACTATCAGAGCCATCGATATAACGGCACGTCCGTCAAATCCTCTGCCGAGCGGTTTGACAGGAGCATTGCAGAATGTCTTTTATCACCTTGCCAGCGATGTGCAAGGTGACTCGCATTGATCTGCACCTTTCCTTCACACCAGTCTTTGTTGTTGGTGTCTTTCAGCTTTTCATCTTCATCCCGTCTCTCCTGATGGTGCGAGGATGTCATCCGACTATATGGAGACATTTTGCATAGCAGATCTTACGTTCAAATGGGGAAGGAGTATCAAGCTAATTGCCCGTATCGGGTGTGTTGCATCAGAGAGACAGAGAGTATGCGGGACACCGGATCCCGAGGACCGGATTTGGTACTTTTGTCCAACCTGGCTTTTGTGTGTGTCTTTATCGCAATCTGTGGAGGCGTTGAGTTCAGGGTTCAATACATAGCATTTGAAAATCATATTTCGCTTCGAAAGTGAGCTGAGGTGGTCAGCGTTTTCTATGTCTTCATTCATACACTTTGTGTGGGTCATGAATGAGGACTGGCTTCGAAGGACGACTGTGTTTAGCTTTATATTAGAAAGAATTCCACCACCGGGAGCTCATGAATGATACAATGATGAGGTTGACAGCTTTCCATTGGCGGCCTGGACCTTCATTAGCACAGCTTGATTATACCCAGAGTATTGACACTTATTCCAAGAAAAGACAAATCAGAGTCAGGCATATATTTGCACCCAACATGTTTGTTGTTTGTAGCTGTTGATTCACTGAACATCTGTTATGTGCTTGTGGCCGTCATCGACAACCCATCAAATAGTCGATGAATAAATTGATAGAAGTGCGAGTTCGCTGAATACTCTATGCAGTCAGATACAAATAGATCCATAACATCTTTCTAATTTGTTTGTCTGTGAGGCTTAGACGCTGCTAAATAAGTGAGCAGACCGTCATTGATCGTGGTGATCATAATCCTGTCCATCGTGCAGCAGGGTGAGAGAAAATATTAGCAAATATGTCTGCTGGCAGTCGATGTAAATATGCGTAACAATTTGTCTTAAACTGATTTCTTTGGATAGAGGATGGATTGATTGTGCATGCTGAAAGAGTTTTTACATTTTGAATTTATTGCGGTTTCAGGCATAATTTGCTACCAAGGAAGCAATAATCACAAATTCACATTTAGTGTTTGTTGTCCAGAAACAACCATTGTTCTGCTGTGCTGCTGGAAATCTTCAATTCAGGGAATTCAGGATTTGATGTCTCTCAATTCCAGTCCCTTGTTTCTGCACAGACACAAAATACACTCGAGCTCCTTTTTTAAGGGGCTGTGCTGCTAAAAACACTGGCAAGGCTATTCCCATCGGGAGGAAACTTGCAGAGATTACGGTGTAATAAGCCCAAAAGCGAGCGCGGCTGAATTGAGAGTGAGCAATCACCCTTCTCGCCAGGTCACCGTACTCATTCCCCCAGGAACGGCCATTTGTCTACCAATTCCTGGTCAGATGTATTAATGGCCGAGTGGAAAGGAACAGTCGAGTCAAGGTCATTCAAGGGCCAATTGTTTGTGTCCTACAGCCGCTCATCATATTTCAACCCAATGCTACAGAACTCAAGATAATTTAGAGTTCATTTTAACTTCACATTAAATCGCGGCTATGCATTTTGCCTTTAAAAGGAAAAAAATGAAGAGCCATTTAGGCTCTCTGTTCATCACTGATTCTCCCCAGTCAGGCAAGACGATCCAGTCATTAGGGTCACTTGGATGGAAGGCGCTAACCGCTCAATGTCCCTCAGCATTCGAGCCAACTGCTGTTTCATTTTGCTGTGAAAATGATCGTGCTTTCTCTCTCTCCGTATTGCGGCCTGGTTAGTTGGTGTGTATGGTCCCTTAGTCAGTGCAGACGGACTTTCTCAGTCCATCACAGACTGTTTGACTGACTACTGGTGCCAGTTGTCTCGCGTTTGTTTGCGGGGCTGAATATACGTAATATACAGACACAAGATGTGCGTCAAGCTAACTGCTTTGATGAAGTAAAAAGTACAAACCGTATGTGACCTTCTACATCTTCCCTTGCCTTTTCAACAGAACATGTTCAGGTAATGGAAGGTCTTAATAAAGCAGACAAGTTCATTTGTATACGTCATTTAAGGCACATCGGACTCCCGTGCCTAATGATTTATTACAGGAAAGAATTTAGCATTCAAGCATTCCCAGACCTTTTCTGGCCTCACACTACAAAGATGTCACAGAACATCGGAAATTAGTGTCAGAGCAAGTTACTGTTTTGGACCTGCAAATTAATCAAAAAGGAGGCAGTGAGCGGCGGGGAGTGGGAGCTCCTGTCACAGCTCGCACGCAATGTCGCCACCTTTCTGGAGCATACATCAAAGGGGGAAAAGGGACAGGTAGGGCAGGCGGGAATGGCAGATCTGCCGGCTCAAAGGCTGATTAGCAAAGAAAGACGACAAAGACAAAGCAGAGTTTCAGTCATGGCGGCTGCCCTGACTGAAAGCTTTGTAATGTCACTTTTCAAACGTATGCTGAAATTTGCCCGTTTCCCTAAAGAGCCAATCTGTGATTAAAAGACAAAAATTGGATAGAAGCGACACTCACAAACAAGAAGAGAGCTTCCTTTTGTCCCCTGGCTCTTCATGTGTCATGCTGGCAGATGGACGGCGCAGCTTTTATTGTCACACTTGCAATATTCATCGAGTTGAGTCTGTCAAGTCAAAGTTAGCTTGGTCATTTTACTTCCACAAAGTCAAAAAAGCCATATAATTAATTGGCTGGTTGTATAACTGCAGTTTTATGCTGCGGCTTTATTAGAAATTACAATTCAGGGCTATAGTTCTGAATAGTATGTAAAAAAATAATACTTTCATTCGTCGTCTTGTAAAAATCATCATGCCGAAGCAGAATGAAGGACAAATATATTCTTGAATATACCCTTTATCTAAACTTACAGCCAATGCAATATATTTTTTAACAGACTTATGATAGCTGCTATTGAGAATATTTGCTTTGCCTCAGCGGTGAGCAGCTCAATTGATAAAGCAACACTGCCACCCTTTGCGGAAACGGCAACACTGCACAAGCATTAACTCTCTCGCTCTCATTGTCTACACTGTAGACACTGTAGAAGTGTCTCTCACTCTCTCTTGCTCACATAAATTCATACATGGGAATACTTTAAATTCATGCATACACTCACACCATGAAAATAAATAAAATATTGCGGCTGACCTTCGAATATTTTGAAATGCCAAGAAAGATGACAGCCGTCCATCCACTCTACTGCTTATCCTGATTTGCAGCAAGGCCACAGTAGAGAGTCAAACCTCTGACTGATGAAGGAATGTGCCGCCGATGAAAAAAGGAGGTTCCGGGTGCAATTAATGATTTAGGGATGAATTGATGGCATTGAAAAACAAATGCCAATTTTGTTTTCCTGAGCAAAACAACAATTTCAGATCAAATGTGTGATGTCTTTTGGTGCTTTGGATTGAATAATATGATTGTTGCTCTGACTGATTTAGTTTTTCCCCTCCACAGTAATTAGAAAGAGTTCAGTCGTCAAAACTGACTGACTGCCTTTGGTGCACTCAAGCTTCTTTTCCAAGTCACTAGCAGAAATCCCTGGAGCATTTGGCAGATGTCCCTCTGCCCTCACTGTCACACGGGACATTTTTGCCTGTGATGGATCCCGGGCTGACTTGTGACAGCTAAGCTTGGAATGTGCCTCACTGCATTCGGACACCATTATCTGTCAGCACTTGTCTGCAGCTTTCTGTTTTTCCCCTTTTAGTCTTGGGCTTATGTTTCCTTTGGTAATCGCCTCTCAATTATGCACAGTATTCATTTATTGATGTAAAAATTCCAAACATATGATTGTGAGTAATAGCGTATCAGGAACATCTGCTATGACATGACCCCAAACACCTTTGCCACGGCTGCCTATTCACAAAACAATCTGAAACATCTCCATTCTGTGGTTTGCCGGGATTAACCTGAAATCAGCCTTTAATTACAAGAAGGCGCTTTTATACCCCTGTGCTTTTATGCTCTTGCGCTTTTACGCTCCTTTCCATAGGAGGCCACTCTTGACTCAATGATGACTTTATCTGGTAAGCTCAAAGATATTGCTATAGATATAGCTATAGAATCAATAGCTTCTATTTGTGTTGTTTAAGTGTGTGTTTTGATCAGTAATGAAGCAGCTTGCACATCATCATCTATTCTCAATTTTAGCCTTTCAAATTCTGGAGCTAAAGCAAGTTGGCATGCATGCTCCTGCTAATTACGCTCTCCATCAAGGATAAGAATAAACACAAAAGAGGCTCGTTGACCTGTTCAAGGGCAGCCCAGTTTGAAGATGGATGGTGATCTTCAAAGAGCTCCTTTTTGACTTCACTGTTTGTTTTGCAAACTGCATTGCTATGCTAATCAGAAGAGATGACGAATGGAGGCAAATTGAGTCAGGAGTGAACATACATTTAATGTCAGACTTGGTCCTTCATTTCTTTAATCGCAGACATTTCCATAAGTGGCGCTGGGTGGCTCTCCCCATTGAATTCAATTGTGGTAATATCATGAGCCTGTTTGTAAAATCAAGAGCGAGTTTATTGCGAGCCGGCTAATTACAAGACACAGTGTGAGGTCTGTGCCATTTTTGTCTGCTATGTGACGAATGGAAGCAGAAATGGCAATGCCTTCACCGTGACACCGGCACGTTAAAATCGACTTTTCTCTAGACTTGATTGATGATGCCAATGTGGATTTCATTTGTCCCCACGTGGACGAGCCGTGGCGTGCATAGCTCTCGGAGAGTAGCTGGAGGTGGGACAAAATGTGAGGGACTGTATATCCTGTCAACAAGGACCTGTTTGTTGTCTGTTAATTAATTGTTGAACACAATTTCAATTTGTCACCTCCTTTAGTGCGAGGGGGAATTTGTTTGCTTGCCTGTTGATGTTCGCAGGCACGCCCCTTCATCTCAGTCCAGATTAATTACAGGCGTAGATGTGGCCGGATGTTGACATACCGTTCATAATTCAGTCTATACTTGCTACATTTAATAAATGACGTTCATTGAAAAACATTGACTTGCATACTAAAAGGACACAGGAATGTCAAGCAATTCTTCAAACTCTCTCTCGTGGTTTCCCTCCATTGTGTATTGCGTGAGGATCTGATGCACGACGAAGCCAAGAATAATAAATTGTGGTGTCGTCCACTACACAAACATTGCACTCACACTTGCTCACTGTGCGGTTCTCATTAGCGGGGCTACCTGCCGGGTGTGATGGCTGCGTGGACAATGCAGGCTCACCTCTGTGAGTCCATTTATGAGTTCATTAACAGGCGATTGGCTCCATCCGTCAGAGCCGGTTAGTCGCATCTGCGGAGGTGTCATCCTTTAATGACACGGCCCTCGGCCTTCACCCTGGATTCTATTCTGTACCTTCTCGTCTTTACAAAGATGTTTAGCAAATAGAAAGCCAAGGAAAATTCAGGTTTGCCTGAGCTCTCACGTGGCTTAAAGCTTCCATCTGGTGGTGGTGTCGTCGCAACGTCAAACTTACAGTAAGCACTTCATCAACAGTGTATTGTTTAATACATACAACCCGCAAACAATATGCCACTAAGCCACATTGGCAACACCACTCAGTGAATGTAATCCTTGATTACGGGTGCTTTCGTCTCGCAATTATACATACATTTAGAAACATACGTGGGTTAATGGGGTGAGATGGAACGAGCTTGCACGGATTAGTTGTTGCACAGGAAGGTGAGGAGCAAAAAGGTTCAAAATGTTAATTACAAATGGGCTCCCTTCAGAGACAAGAAAGAGCGCAATTAATCTGAGGTTGCATACATGTATAACTTTAAAGTATGAGGAGCCGTTAGAGACATCATTCATAATTAGCATTCACACACACACACACACACACACACACACACACACACACGCACACACACACACACACACACACACACACACACACACACACACACACACACACACACACACACACACACATGAAACAAAACACAGTCAAACATCATAGTAAAAACCTCAGATTTAAGTGAAATGCTTTTATCCACACAAGTGAAATGTGTTCTCACACACACACACACACAACTGAAATGCTTTCACGCATAAAAGTAAAATGCTTTCACACTCAAATTAGCGTCAAACTTGCTTTTGACTGAACCAGCGACTTGGTTATGTTTACCATCTTTGTGGCTTTGCGATTTCATGCAATCGCTGAACCTGAAGTCAAAAGGCAGAAAAATAAGATGATCAGATTTGGATGTTGTTGTGATGTTCACTTTGTGCGAGGTATATTTTCATAGCGGATGACATCACACAAAAACAATTTGTGGCTTTGGTCAAAAGAGACTCGTTTTAAAACAATATTCAATGTTTATGACTTCATATGCGCCGGTGGACCAAAGAGCAAAGCTAAAAAAAACAACCAGTTAGCAAAGGCAAAGTCTCCACAATAACAAGAACCAGCTGAATTAAATCAGCTGAATGTTAGCAAGCAGGCTTGGGACAGAGCATTTGTATTCATTTAGCGTCTTGACAAGCGTGCTGGTGCTCTTCTGCACAGAGACACTTTTGGCTATTGCTGCAGATATCTCATCCTGCCTTGCAGCAACCTCACCAAAATGCCACCAAAGTCCCACCAAAAATTCTGCTGTCCCGATATTACCTGGTGAGGCCCAGTAAACTAATTCAATTACAGCCAAGGAAATATAATTCAACTAAGAAAAAAAACAATACATGTGTGAGACAATACCAGACTAAAAATAATACAAGCTGCCATCCATGTCTACCGACATGTCAGCCTACAAGACATTCGACTTGAAAATAATACAAGAGGCCGTCCGCGTTTGCAAATGGAAAGCTCTGCTCAATAAAAGCAGCAGCTCATCCACAGCATGTGAATGCATATTGCCCCTTCGCCGACGTGAGCCGATCGCTTCGAAGGTTGTGTATGGTCCAGAGGAAACAATCTTTGCCGTGCACTGCACTGAAGATAAAATTGTAGGGTGGCAGAACTCACATAGTTTCGGATTATGAAAACATGTTGGCATTGCTGATAAATGTGAAGTAATCCACCTGTTCGGGAGATTCAAAATGAGATAATTTTTCATTTTTGTCCATTCGTATTTTCATGTGCCGAGAAAATAAATGAGAATTGGCTCAGCAATTTGCTCTCAATATTTAGATAATTATTTGGGGGATTCATTTTGACTTATTTTTGTAAAGTACTCTTGGTGCAGCTAGCTCCGTGCTTGATGCCGGTTGCCTGTTCCTCGAGGCATTTGGTGTAAAAAAGACATTAGGCAAATGTAATGTGCAGCTGGTGCAACCGCAGGGGGCTTGTCTTCACCTTTAGTGCAACACACTCGCCGCCCGCTACAAACGAGGCAGGACGGATCACCTTCCTTCCGTGCGCTAAACCAATAACCTGCATACATTAGAGCAAGCTGCCACGGAGGTTTTATTCCCCAGCAATGTTCGTCACTATAAGGTGGACTGCGGGAAAGATTTTGAAGTGCAATCAAGGTGAGAGCCTTTTCTGAAAATGAGGATGTCACCATCATGAAATAATCGGAATCTGAAGAAATGCACCAGTGACTTGGATGAACAAATATTGCTGACTCGGTCAAACAAATATTCATCGGGCATTCTCAAGGCAGATCAGGAAGCAGGGTGAGATGTAACAATTACATTTTTTTGAATTCCAACTGCGTATGGATGCCGATGAAAGAAAGGGAGCCCTTGTAAGATGGAGTGCACTTGGTGTGTGGCAGCAAGCAGGCGCTACTTGCGCTCAGGTGCAGCTGCTGGCTGGCCCGTCAAATTGTAGAGCACCTTCTTGAATTGTGCAAATTCACTCGCATGTCCGCTTTCAAAGGGCTCGAGGAGGAAAAGGAGAAACCTATTAACACCTCTGACCTGTGCTCTTGTGATGTTCATGCATAATATGGTGACAGATCTCAAATGGAAACAGATACAGAAAAGGCTTCAGGATCTTGATTTTTTTTTTCTTCAAACCATGAAAAAAGTGAGTCGTCACCCTGGACTTTTTTTTTTTTTCCTTTCCGCATATAAGAAGTTGTTTCTTTCTCTGGCAGTGAGCGTAACCTGAAGAAAACCCTACTGATTACTTTCAACACTAAATAGTTGATGGATGGGTTGCGTACAATCCACTAAACATGATGCTGAGCATTTAACTTTGTTCTTTGGCTTCGATTTGATTTCCATTCAAGACATGCACCAAACAAAAGGCATCCATGCTTTTAATATAATGAAATACAAAATGTACGATCACAATTCTTTCTGTTTTTTATGACATTGATGGTGGGAGCCCTGAATTCATTAGAGTTCTATTTTGCATAACTGCCACAGCCTCGAGTCACTCCATCTGTGAAACTTGTACAGAACAAAAGAAGCAAAGAGCCACAGCTGAGAAGGAGGCAAATCATTTGAAATAAATCGGGAGAGTGGCAAAACGGAGATGTGAAGACCAAGGGCAGATCTCGCCCTTCACCTCGGACGCAAAAAGGATAGTTTAGGGCTGCTAGTTGTTTACCAAACAGCATTCAAGTGGAAGAATCATTTCAGCCATCCTCCGTTGTAGGTAACTGCAGCCCATGCCTGGCTGCTCATATGTAATTGAATTCGCTGTTGAAAGTCTCCTAACAAATCGTCGGTGACAGCGCGCCGCCGAAACTTGAGAGTGACCTCGTTAGATTAGCGCCATGACTCACGAGCGAGCATATCGACTGCAATGGCGGCAGCGGCGGCGTGCTAATGCCAAGGTGGTTTGTGCCTTTAATCGACTTTTAATGAGAGCGCTGGTGATATGTGCGGGGTGGATAGCCGCAGATTGAAGACATAGAAACATGGCAGATTGGCGCAATAGCTCTTCATTAATAAAATATCACTAGTTCCTATAATTAAGCGGGCCTGTATTATTTACTTGAAACATCTTTCCTAATTATTGTCCCTCTGGGTGATTTTAACTTTCTTGATGATACCTTTGGGCGAGCAGACCTACTATCAAAAGAGCTGGGTGGGAGCCATTTGCCCAGTTGTAGCATTCTTGCCCCACTAATGATTGCGAGGCGCAACCTGCCCCAAAGAAAATAGGATGAATATGAAAGCACGCATTTAAGGTCACGGGAAGACGTGTCTCTTTGTGTTACTCTTCGTAATGGCAGGCATTATTATTTAACACCTTTTTGTTATTCTCTAGCGACTTTGGACAAAATTATATTCTTACGCTTTCAAAGATGATGTGGTCTTTTTGCCGTTGCGACGCTCACCACGTGCTCTGCTATGATGTGCAACCGAGAACGGCGGCTCTGCACAGCAAGCACATCAGCGTGGACATCAATCATGCGCCAGCCAAGTCAACGAGAGGACGCCGCTTCTGTATTGTCCTTTTTAATGGCAAAACGGTTCCGTTTGAATTTACCTCATAAATCACTAATCACGTGGCTTTCCATGAGAATGACTCGCTGTTTTTTCTTTTCAAGTGATTCAGCATCTTTTCGGTGTGCTTATCGCTGATGAAGGCAGAGCCTTATGTAGTGCATTATTTTGCCAGAAATTTGCTTCCACCATATTTTGCCCTGAGCACATTTGCATTTTCTAAACAAGTACTTTATTACTGAGTACACAAAACTTCAATGTAATGTTGGATGCACTTATTTAAAGTTTGTATCTGCATGTGTCTCACCATTCTTCACCTTTACAAAGACAATAAGATGATATTTTTTTTTTCTCAGTATTTTTTTCACCTTGCTTAGATTAAGCCTGACTTTATTGTCACTCTCCTTCAAGTAGATGCATAAAATGTTGCAAAGAGCACCTTGTTAGAGATTTGCTCACTCCAACTTATTTTGCAAGAACCACACGGGAGACAAGTAAGTCCTTTTGGACACCTGCAGGTGGAGAGTTCACTCGTTCAAGGAATGAAGTCTGAACCCTTGTTCCTGCGAGGGGATATTTATTAAGAGAAACAGAGTGGGGGTTGAGAGTGGGGGTCAGAGTAGACAAATGGCCGAAGCCCCTGACTGATCAAAGCACAGCAGGGGGTCCTTCACGATGTTGTGTAAACAAAACACTTTGATTGCTTCCTCTGCAGCTAGTCAATCAGTTCAAAAGATCTTAGCACTTTGTTCTACTACTTTTGTTAAGACAGGACAAGCGAGTTTAATTATTACAGGTTACATTCCAACATAATCATAGGATCAAACTAACCTGAAAACCCTAACACACCTGATATTGTGGGAATCATTTCAAGATTGTTGAAATTTTCACAGAACACTAAAAGCAGACCAAGTGGACCCACAAGTCCAGTTAGGTGGTACCAAATGGCACCTGAAAAGGCATCCAGATTCGGTTACGTATTCGAGAAAAGATGTGCAGCTGGAGAAAATAAAAACATAAAAAACAGAAATCGGGACTATCAGATTGAAATTATGAATTAATTATTGACTGAAGTGATTAGCTCATCTGAGCGATGTCAATCACAGAAAGCTGAAACAGCGATTGTGACAACCTCTGAAGAAACCACGTGAATTTTTATCGGTTGGCAGCTTTGTTCATCATCATCATCATCGGTTTAAAGTCCGTTTTCCAGGCGCTGCTGGGTTGGACTGGGCTCTTGATATGGCTTTCTTCCATCGGGAATGGTCCATGGCCATCTCGTGGTTGATGCCGAGTGCCTTCATGTCGGCTGAAACGGTCGTCTGCCAGGTCTTTTTAGGTTGTTCTGTTTGTTCTGCAACACAATGTTTGTTGTCAGTGTGAAAACTGTTGCTGGTGGTGTCGGCGCAGCTAGTTACTGTCGCTAATTGCACACCATAAACAGGCTTAGTAAGACTTACCGCATAACTCAATATTCTGCCAGACAACCAAGTTTCTACATAATGGGGATGCCGAATGCCTACATGCAAAAATAAAGGAGAAGGTCTCATACTAAAGGTTTATTCAAATTTCAAAGCAGCTTGGTTCCCTGCACACCACACTGTGTTCTCACCACGGTAAACTGTGAAAATGATTCCCATATTTTTCTGGCGTGCCAAGAATGGCAGTTCCCTTGACCTTTCGGCGGCTATATTTTGAGCCCGCTATGAAAATGGGCTTAATTTTGCTGACACTCCAAATCCCACCTGCTTGGGTCGGCCGTTATATTCTATATAGGGATCATAACGTGTCCTCCGAAAGCTACTAAATTCTGCCAGCGTGCGCAGCAAGTACATAAAAGCTGAATATTTTCCAGACAAAAAAAAACAAAAAGGCATTGTTACACCAATATTAAGGCATCCATTATTAAGAGAAATGCCAACTGCAGCTCTGCAAAAGTTGGGGCACTTTTCTCAAATGAGACTAGATGATGTAAGGTAAGAAGCATTGCTCACTATTTGGCCACTGAATTAAGTAAGTAATCCACCCCGTCTAGCCACTGTTTCAAAAAGTGGTTCATTGCTTGAGCTGCAATCATGCATGAGCGTGAGTCACCCAAAAGTTGTTAAAGCTTTAACAACTTTTGGATGAACGTAGCCAACTCGAAACTTCATTCAAGGCCTCGAACAATCACTTGAAATGTCAGCTGAAAATTAGATTCCAAAAATATTTACTGGAGTGAGTTTTTATCAGCAAATCAAGATGTTTGACATTGGTGAAGCAGCTGCAATCTCTTTGGAACCTGAACCCAAAAATAAAATCACAGTCATCCATAGAAGCAAACAACAAGTTGCTAGTGGCAGAAAACAAGCACAGGAGGAGCTCAAAGCTGGAGTTGTGAGGGCAAGCAAGAAACAATGACTTGGCACCATCCTTGCAGCCGCTTGGCTTAAATAGCCTGCAATTACCAGCAGGTGTTACACAGGAGGCTCCGCCCAAAGATGCTCGCCATGGAAACTGCAATAGAAAAAAAAATAAAACCAGGAACAGCAAAACAGGAATGCTGTGTTTTTGAACAAAAAAAACTAAATTCATGATAACTGCAAGATGTAATGGCAGAATCCTTTTTTTTTTACATTTGAAAATAATGACTACAGATCTTGTACTGGAACAGCGGATGTGTTAGCGGTGGTGTCCTTGGGGTATATGTATTTTGCCAAACTGAGCAATATTATTTTTCTAACATCAGAATCCCGGAATTCTTTCCAAATGGCCCAAGTGGTAACTAATAATTAGCAAGAACAAAAGACTATCTGCATGTTTCTAAATTTCTCCTAAACTAATAGTTTCCTCACCAAAACATGAGAAAGTAGCCCCAAGTCCAGAATATTTGATCCTCTGCACTTCCACCCACACAGATGAAACCAAGCAGAACGAGAATTTCAGTGTATTTTACCCGTGCCTCTGGCAGCACAAAACAATCCGACTAATCATGAGCCAGCCGGTTCTTCATATTGTTACTTATGCAGTGTTGGACCGAAGAGGGAAGGAGCTATAATATTAAAAGCACAAGACCATATTTTTAAAAACACATGGATGTTGAGGTGAATTGCTACATCGTGGACTGAAGGCCTCTAGCAACATACCTCAGGGATGGTTTAGGACCAACTATAGAAAAAGTCTGGAGAGCGTGCTTAAATATAGAGATACTGCTTTCCTCCTGGGTGGAAAGTGAGAGATGATTCACAGGAAGAGATTTGAATGGGGGATGTACTGCAACCTTTACATCCTCAGTTTAGGCAGATATAGGAGCAGTTGCGCAAGATGATCCTCGCCCAGCAAGGTTTCATTAATTTTGTTAAATCAAACGAGGATAGACTTAATTTGTCCCCAAAGGACCAACCTCTCTGTTCATTAAAAGTAACATTGGAGAGAGCAATTAATCAGCGTTCATGTAATCAAACAGGTGCTGTCAAAGTTTTCAGCCATGTTGATTTTAACTTTGCAAGCAGAAGCAGATGGATTATTAAAACCGCACCGACGCCTCCAAGGCGCTCAACCTCCAAAAGTCAAATGTCCTAAAAGGAATTCAAGCAAGTTTTTCCTGCCCCACCTGCTTTAGTGTTTTACATGTTTGGATGAGAGCCTCACCTCCTTCATCAATAAATAATGAGTGAACAAAATGATTTTCAATTTGAGTCCTCGCCTGTGTGCTTCATATTGAATTTATTTTCGCATCCTCAAGCAGAAGCCAATAAAGCGGAACAGTCAAACGAAACTGAACTGTTCGTCCATTGACGGTTGTTTTCCGATTTTAACTCGAGTGAGGCGTTTTTGAAAGTGATAAAAGATATTTTTTAAGGATGATAATCAGAGTAATTGCCATATTTATGAAAGAAATATGCTGACATCCAGCACATACATCGGCAGACCTCTCTGCCTGTGTCTCAAAATGGCATTCCGCCACCTGCGCCGCAACTCAGACCTGTTTTAGTTGGTCGAAATTGAAGTGGACTTTGTGCACGTTCGCCTCATCATTATCATCATTATCAGTTTAAAGTCTGTTTTCCAGGCGCCGCTGGGTTGGACTGGGTTCTTGATATGGCTTTCTTCCACCGGGAACAGTCCATGGCCATCTCGTGGTTGATGCCGAGTGCCTTCATGTTGGCTGTCACGGTTGCCTTCCAGGTCTTTTTAGGTCGGCCACTGGGTCTTGTTCCCTCTACGTTATACGACATAACTTTCTTCACCCAGTCGTTCTCGTCCTTCCTCACTATATGTCCGTACCATCGCAGTCTGCCTCTCCTCACCACATCCACTATGGCCTCCACTCCCATCTTCTTTCTCAGCTCTGCACTGGTCTTTTCCTCCCTCATTGACACACCACACATCCATCTGATCATCCTCATTTCTGCTCTGTTTAGTTTGTCTTCGTGTTCTGTTTTCAGGGCCCATGTCTCACTTCCGTACATCATACTACCTCTGACGCAGGCTGAGTACACTTGGCCTCTCATCTTCAGGGATGGGGCCTTAGATGTTAAGAAGGGCATGAGTTCCCTGAATTTCTTCCACCCGCTTCTCACCCTTGTGGTCTCTGCTAGGTCCACCCCCCTATCAGTGTTAAGCATGTCTCCAAGGTAGCAGAAGCTGTCCACCACCTTGTACATCTCCCCATCTACTATGAGCCCCTCTTGGTCAGCTGGGTCTGCTTGGGCGACTTCACCCCTGCACCGCTTGCATTTGAAGGTCTCACTTGCAGCTAGTAGGCTGCCTTTTACTCCGCTGCATCTCCGGTGTACCCATCTCTGACAACCCTTGCACCGGATAGAGTTAGCTTGCACTCCCTTCCCGCAAACTCCACATGGCCATGCTCCTGACTGCGGTACCACTCCCAGGCCAGCACCACCGACCATGACCTTTGACTTTGCCGCATTCACCTTCATTCCTTTCACTTCTAGGCAGGTCTTCCAGGCTGCTAGCTTCCTAGCTAGGTCTTCTCGACTGTGAGCCATCAATACCAGGTCATCCGCGTAGAGCAGCTCCCACAGTAGTCCACCCCTCACTTCCCTCGATACCACATCTATCACGATAGCAAACAATAATGGGCTGAGCACTGATCCCTGGTGCACCCCTACCCTTACTTCAAACCCATTACTGTCGCCAACTCCTGTTCTAACAGCTGTGCATGCTCTGCAGTAGAGAGCCATCACACCCTTAACCAGTCCCTCTTCCACACCCGACTTCCTTAGGGCCCACCTCACCACCTCCCTTGGCAACCTGTCGAATGCTTTTTCCAGGTCAACAAAAGCGAAGTACAACCTCTTCCTCTTCTCCTGGTGTTCCTCTTGCATCTGTTGGATGACAAAAATTGCATCTGTTGTACGTGATGCATGAAGCCATACTGCATCTTGTCCACCTCTACCCGTGACCTCACCCTCCTTTCCAACACCCTCTCTAACAACTTCATTCCATGCTCCAGCAGCTTTATGGCCCTGTATGACCCGCATGCGAGTGGGTCCCCCTTCCCTTTGAATAGCTGCACGAGGACGCTTCTTGTCCAGTCCTCCGGAATGTGCCCCTCAGCGATGACACTGTTACACAGGTCAGTCATCCACTGCACACCGACATCTCCCGCTGCCTTTAGCATCTCTGCCACCACTCCAGATGGTCCAGCTGCCTTTCCATCCTTCATGGCCTTCAAGGCTTTCCCCACTTCTGTTCGCATGATCGGACCACATTCACCCTCCACTTCGTCGCATCCCACCTCTCCATCCCAGTCATTCTCCACATTCAGCAGCTTCTCCATGTACCTTCGCCATACTTCCTTCACTCCGCTGTTGTCTGTCACGACGTTGCCATTCTCATCCTTTACACAGTTTGCACCGGTCACATCACGCCTCTCCTTAACCATTTGCTTTGCTATCTTGAAGAAGCTCTTTCGTCCTCTCTCTCTCCAATTCACTTGCAAATTCTTTCCTCTTGGTCTCTTGGGCCTCCCACACTGCTGTCCGTGACGCCCTCTTTGCCTCTACATACCGCGCTCGGTCTGCCTCCCTTTTAGATTTCTTCCATACTTTATGGCACTTCCTCTTCTCATTCACCGCTATTTCGACACCGTCATTCCACCACCATGTCTCTCTTTGTCTTGCTTTACCCTTTGACCATCCGGACACCTCCCCTGTAGCTTCAAGCAGAGCCTTCTTCATTGCCTGCCACTTGCCATCCACACCACCCGACTCCATCATCTCCTCCACTTCTTCTGATATATGCTCAATCTTCTCCCTAAACTCGTTTTTACTCCCTGTGGTATGTAGCTTCCACACCTTCAAGTTGGGAGGATGCTTCTTAGCCCCCACCTTCTTGATTCGCAGAGTTAGGTCTCCCATGACTAGGCGATGCTGAGACACACACTCTTCTCCGGGGATTGCCTTGGCATCCCTGACCAGGACGCGGTCCTCCTTTCTGACCATGATGTAATCTATTGTGCTCTTGCAGCCACCCGAACTGTATGTTACTAATTTGGCTTCGTCCTTCTTGAAAAGCGTGTTGCACAGCACCAGCTCCAGTGCGTCGCCGAACTCTAGGATCCTCTCTCCCTCTGCGTTCCGCATGCCGTACCCCTGTCCCCCATGTACCCCCTCAAAGGCATTTGACTCCCTCCCCACGTGTCCATTCAGATCACCTCCCAGAATTATGACCTCATTCTGGGGGATCCCTGACAACACCATGATGGCCTTGTCCCAGAACGCATCCTTCTCGTCCTGACTTCTGCCAACTTGAGGGGCATAGATTAAAATTACGTTTGTCAGGCGCTTCCCAACGATCAACTTCACAAAGATGATCCGCTCATTTACCCTGCTAATGCTTAGCACTTGATCTATCCACTTTTCAGCGATAAGTACTCCAACACCACCAGTCCCTTCATTGCAGCCTTGCCAGAAGAACTTGTACCTTCTGCCGATTGCACCCAGCATCCTTGCACTTCCACCCTTCCATCTCGACTCCTGGACACAGCAGACATCCACCCTTCTCCTGTGTAGAGCCTCAACCACCTCCCCGGATCGGTGCGATATGCTGCCGATGTTCCATGTAGCCACCCTAACACGTGACTCCTGCCCCTCTCTATTCCGGTTCAGGCCTCCCCACAGTCCATCGGGCTGAGGGCCGTCATATCCACCTGCGGTTTGGCCTCCTTTTCCATCATTCTTTTTGTCGTAGGCTGATGAAAATGCCCACGTGGTACTTAAGGCTGTACCCCGCCTCTTCTGTGTTTGTCTAGCCATACTGAGAATCTTTTTGGAGCAAAGATTTTTACAGTCGGATGCCCTTCCTGACACCAACCCAAGGGGAAATTGATTTTCTGTAGGGGTTGACTCCCTTAGCCCATTCCTCTCCCCTGAGGAGCCCACTGGGCAGTGGTACTATTTAACCCATAGTTGGGGGCTGGTTCGTGGGCACCAGGGCGTGTCCACACACCGGTGGGCCTGCGTGCCGCACGTCTAGGGGCCAGGCCTCCTCCGAGTCCCTTGTAGTTTCGCCTGGGTCCGTGTTGTACCCAGTTACCATGTGTCGCCGCGTGGAGGCACTACATAGGGCTTGCTGTTAGAGAGGCTATGTACTGGCAGGGAGAGACTTACGCACTTGGCTCTCCCGTTCGCATACTGCTAGCTAGCCGTGAGGGTTGATAGTGAGAAGTGACATGCACTGGGCACTCCACCAACACACTAGACGCATCACAACAACCCGACTTGCTCTTATGAAGTCAGACACACCTTTGTGCACGTTCGCCTGCCCACGCAAATCAATCCATTTTCTGAACTGCCATGAATCACGCTGGCCAAAGTATCATTTCATGGAAATTAAATGCTAATGTGCCCCGAGATGCAATTCATAATATTTATTTTTCAGGTGACCCCCCCCCCCCCCCCCCCCCCCCCCCCAATAGGCAATTACCTGGCGTTCTTGTATCTTTCAGACTCCAGAGAGTAAGAGATTAAACACATTCATGAGACACTCCTGATCAGGGGTGACTACTTCACATTTTCCTTAATGAGGCACCGGCAGCTAATTATGTAAAACTCTTGACATAAAAAGAGGACGGAAAAAAAATTGCTCCCCTTTTTGTGATGTTGTGCTGAGGTTTTAATAAGCGAGCGGTGTGTTTAACACAAGATTTCCACTTCATTTAAATCCCTAGAAAGCAGCCATGTACCATACGGATGTCATATTTGTCTCATTTGCATTCCATACCATTTTGTAAAGTAAGGTTGGAATTTATTGATGCACTCCAGAATTGCGTGGCATTAATCATCAGAGAATATGAAGCGTAGGAGCATGGATCAATAGGCTGCACAAGTTGGGAAATTAAAAGTTTTAGTTTCAAACATGTCGTCATATCCAAGAAGGAGGGACGAACCAACTTTTATTTTATTTATTTTTTTAGATAAAACCAAAATGTCACTGGTTGACAAATGCAAACCAAGCTTTCCAAAGTGAAGGCTGATGTTGTTGTTTTTCTTGAATTTCAGAATCCCCCTGACCATTCAGGTGCTTAAAGGTAAGGACGAGCTTTTCCTTTGGGTAATTGGCTTTTAAATCACCTCCTCACAAGCATGTAATTTTCCCAAGCGGCAACGATCTGGATAAAGAAGAGTTAGTGTTAATTGCAGAATGCTTTCTAGCGCTATCGAGTTCTGGTGTGTTCTCAACAGGACGACTTGGGCTCAAATTTCACTGACCATCACTAATCTAAACGTGGTTGCGTTTGGTCAAACAAGTCCAAGCATCATTTTTCTTCATCAAAGAGGTCCCAATTTACAATTTGAATGTTCATTCAAGTACATTCAAACGTATTTGCTAGTAAACTTTGTCTGCTCCGAACTGTAAATTTCATGCTTGCGTACTTTGGAAAAAAATTTGCCTCATGTCTGCAACTCTTTTGCTGCTGAAACAGGCACTAAGCAATGAAATGAACTTGTTGAAGTCAGCTTATCCAACAAATGACGTTCCCTTTGCGGGTTTCTGTCAACAAGGTGCACCACAGAACGCTTTTTTCCCTCATTTGCAAACAGCGCATGGAGGACATGAAGGGAGGTCCGCCCTTCTTGCATTGCCACGGACAATTCCGATTAACCTCAAGCACCCCTTGGCTGATAATACGGCCCTTTTTTTTCCTTTTCTCTCTTCCCCTGTGCGACTAAATAATGAAGGGAAAAGCCATGGACTCATCACTTGCCTGGTGAGTTGTGTGAAACTGGCAAGAATTGTGGTGGTGCAACGGTGGGACGCCTCTGCCATTATGTGGCAGCACTATTGCGGCAATTTCAATCCAATCTCTCTTGACCTATCTCTTCTCAGCTGGAAGGACACGTTTTCATTTGAAAACATTGACCGCAGCGTTTGCTCACGCTGAAGCAATTTTCAATTGGTTGCAAAACAAAAACTTTATTCACACACACAGTCTGCATCCATCTTTAGCCCATATTACAAAGTCATGCTATTAACTAGAAAATTATCAGAAAAAGGTAAGTTTTTTTTTTTTAATGACTGTCACTGGTTAATTTTCAGTCAGCTTTGAGTTATGTCACTGCCCAATGTGCTTTCTCTAAGCTTACCTGTTTGATCGATGACAAAAACACCAACCCCGAGCGGCTTCGGGACTAAATTTGACTCATTCCTCGACGTGTCGCTCGCTACTTGCTGACAGCAATCACGATCGACCAAAGTCATTTGTGACCTTTGTCAAAAGGGATCCTTCTGTTCTCTGGCTGCTCTAACGAGAGCCATGCTCCAAATGCATCGACTCGAAAAAGTTGAAGGTATAAAGCATCTGTTGGATGGTTATTTGCAAGTCATGCAGGTTTATTTCTTCAGTCCATTCTGAGCAATTTTGAGAAGATATGAAAGGCACAAAAAGCATTAATGAGATGGTTAACTCTTGTCTGTAATATTTAGAAGATGTGTTTTGCAAACCATCCATCCATCCATCCATCCATTCATTTTCTTCCGCTTATCCGGGGTCGGGTCGCGGGGGCAGCAGCTTTAGGAGGGACTCCCAGACTTCCCTCTCCCCAGCATCTTCATCTAGCTCATCCCGGGGGATCCCAAGGCGTTCCCAGGCCAGCTGAGAGACATAGTCTCTCCAGCGCGTCCTGGGTCGTCCCCGGGGTCTCCGACCGGTGGGACATGCCCGGAACACCTCCCCAGGTAGGCGCCCAGGAGGCATCCTGATAAGATGCCCGAGCCACCTCGTCTGGCTCCTCTCAACGTGGAAGAGTAGCGACTGTACTCCCAGTCTCTCCCGGATGACCGAGCTTCTCACTCTATCTCTAAGGGAGAGCCCGGACATCCTGCGGAGAAAACTCATTTTGGCCGCTTGTATCCGGGATCTCGTTCTTTCGGTCACAACCCATAGCTCGTGACCATAGGTGAGGGTAGGAGCGTAAATCAACCGGTAAATTGAGAGCTTTGCCTTTTGGCTCAGCTCTCTCTTCACCACAACGGACCGGTACAGGGTCCGCATTACTGCTGACGCTGCACCGATCCGCCTGTCGATCTCGCGCTCCATCCTCCCCTCACTCGTGAACAAGACTCCAAGATACTTGAACTCCTCCACTTGGGGCAGGATCTCATCCCCGATCCGGAGAGGGCATTCCACCCTTTTCCGATCGAGGACCATGGACTCGGATTTGGAAGTGCTGACCCTCATCCTGACCGCTTCACACTCGGCTGTGAACCGTTCCAGTGAGAGCTGGAGATCACGGCCTGAAGAACCCAACAGCACCACGTCATCTGCAAAAAGCAGAGACGCGATGCTGAGGTCCCCAAACCGGACCCCCTCAACACCTCGGCTGCGCCTAAAAATTCTGTCCATAAAAATTCTGTCCATAAAAATTATGAACAGAATTGGTGACGAAGAGCAGCCTTGGTGGGGTCCAACCCTCACTGGGAACGGATCCGACTTACTGCCGGATATGCGGACCAGACTCTGGCATCGGTGATACAGGGACCGAACCGCCTTTATCAGTTGGCTCGGCACCCCGTACTCCCGAAGCACCCTCCACAGAACCTCCCGAGGGACACGGTCGAACGCCTTCTTCAAGTCCACAAAACACATGTGGACTGGTTGGTCTAACTCCCATGCACCCTCGAGGATCCTGCCGAGGGTGTAGAGCTGGTCCACTGTTTCACGGCCAGGACGAAAGCCACACTGCTCCTCCTGAATCCGAGGTTCGACCTCCCGACGGATCCTCCTCTCCAGCACCCCTGAATAGACCTTACCGGGGAGGCTGAGGAGTGTGATTCCCCTGTAATTGGAACACACCCTCCGGTCCCCCTTCTTAAAGAGGGGAACCACCACCCCAGTCTGCCAATCCAGAGGCACTGTCCCCGATGTCCACGCAATGTTGTAGAGGCGTATCAGCCATGACAGCCCCACAACATCCAGAGCCTTTAAGAACTCCAGGCGGATCTCATCCATCCCCGGGGCCTTGCCACTGAGGAGTTTTTTAACTACCTCAGTGACTTCGACCCCAGAGATTGGCGAATCCGCCTCAGAGTCTCCAGGCCCTGCTTCCTCAATGGAAGGCGTCTAGGTGGAATTGACGAGGTCTTCGAAGTATTCTCCCCACCGACTCACGACGTCCCAAGTCGAGGTCAGCAGCACGCCATCCCCACTGTAAACAGTGTTGACGTTGCACTGCTTCCCCCTCCTGAGACGCCGGATGGTGGACCAGAATTTCCTCGAAGCCGTCCGGAAGTCATTCTCCATGGCCTCACCAAACTCCTCCCACGCCCCGGTTTTTGCCTCAGCAACCGCCGAAGCCGTGTTCCGCTTGGCCATCCGGTACTTGTCAGCTGCCTCCGGAGTCCCGCAGGCCAAAACGGCCCGATAGGACTCCTTCTTCAGCTTGACGGCATCCCTTACCGCCGGTGTCCACCAGCGGGTTTGGGGATTGCCGCCATGACAGGCACCAACGACCTTACGGCCACAGCTTCAGTCGGCCGCCTCAACAATGGAGGCGCGGAACATGGTCCACTCAGACTCAATGTCCCCCGCCCCCCCGACGTGGGAAAAACTCTGCCGGAGGTGGGAGTTTAAGCTCTTCCTGACAGGAGATTCTGCCAGACGTTCCCAGCAGACCCTCACAGAGCGTTTGGGTCTGCCAGGTCGGACCGGCATCTTCCCCCACCATCGGAGCCAACCCACCACCAGGTGGTGATCAGTTGACAGCTCCGCCCCTCTCTTCACCCGAGTGTCCAAAACATGCGGCCGCAAATCCGATGACACGACTGCAAAGTCGATCATCGAAATGCGGCCTAGGGTATCCTGGTGCCAAGTGCACACATGGACACCCTTATGTTTGAACATGCTGTTCATTATTAAAAATCCGTGTCGAGCACAGAAGTCCAATAATAGAACACTGCTTGGGTTCAGATCGGGGGGGCCGTTCCTCCCAATCACGCCCTTCCAGGTCTCACTGTCATTGCCCACGTGAGCATTGAAGTCACCCAGTAGAACAATGGAGTCCCCAGAAGTAGCGCTCTCCAGCACTTCCTCCAGGGACTCCAAGAAGGGTAGGTACTCTGAGCTGCCGTTTGGTGCATAGACACACACAACAGTCAGGACCCGTCCCCCCACCCGAAGGCGGAGGGAGGCTACCCTTTCGTTCACCGGGGTGAACCCCAATATGCAGGCGCCCAGCCGGGGGGCAATAAGTATACCCACACCTGCTCGACGCCTCTCACCGTGGGCAACTCCAGAGTGGAAGAGAGTCCAGCCCATCTCGAGAGGGCTTGTGTCGGAACCCAAACTGTGCGTGGAGGCTAGTCCGACTATATCTAGTCGGAATTTTTCTGCCTCGCACACCAGCTCGGGCTCCTTTCCAGCCAGAGAGGTGACATTCCATGTCCCAAGAGCCAGCTTCTGAAGCCGGGGATCAGACCGCCAAAGTCCCTGCCTTTGGCCGCCGCCCAGCTCACACTGCACCCGACCCCTTCGGCCACTCCCACAGGTGGTGAGCCCATGGGAAGTGTTTTGCAAACTGTGGAGCAAATGTTGCGAGCCAAGGCAAATATGCGCAGCCAGTTGGACGTCCCTCTTCCTCTGTGCTTCACCAACAGCCATCAGCTGCAAAGCACAAAAATGACTTGCAGCACCAGCTATAGCCATTTCTCTAAAAATATATATCATTTTTCTTTATTACTTCAAAAATGCAAGTAATGTACACATTGATCATCATTGCCCTTGTGGGAATTTCTGTACAAACGTCATCTCACCGTTTTTTTCCATCCAACCTGATATGACTGTGATTTGCAACCGATTTTTTTTTTTTGAGTAGTTTCATTTCTTTTGGAGTAAAGCTTGCATTGCGTCTGTTTGTTGTCGCATTCGCAATTGTGGAAATGTAGTTTTATTGTCATGAAATGCTGAGAGGATTCCTGTGGCCCCAGAGAATTGTTCCCAAAAGAATCAAGTGGCTTCCTCCTCAGTCTGTTAAATCCCATTAAAAAAAGAACAGATGGCCCCAGCGGACGTCCACGTTGACCCCCGGGACCATTGGATGATGTGTAAATATCTGCTACTGAGGTACCAGATGTGTCCGCAGTTGGGAGCTTCTTTGTGATGCTATAGATAAGCGGTCACCAACCACGAAGGTCCAAGGAGCCCATAGAAAATAGCTCACCAGTGAGATGCTTTGAAAAGTTTTTAACATGCTTATATTATTTCATAAGTTTAATTGGCTCGTGTGGTTTTGATCAACCTGCCAAGAAATCTCAAATCGAGGCAATTTATAAATAAGTGAAATTTATTTGTTTTTCAATTTGCTTTTAGTCTGAAGAAGATAAAAATTGATCAGGACATGGCATATGACGGAAATATCTGCCATATTGAGGAAATGAATAGGACCACTTTAGGTGAGACTTTTTATTGACATCTTGGAAAAGTAATTTAGTTTAATGAAACATGGCTGGCAATCTTTTATGACTTACATTTTGTGATATTTCTTAACTTTGAGACTTTCTTCCTATTTTTCTATTATTTTTTTGCTGGTGAGTCTGGTCTTCACAGATGCACGAGCTGGCAAAGGGCTCAGGCTAAGGTGATTAATCAAAGCTGACGTGTGGATGGAAATGAGCAAAGTTGGAGGGCATCATCTCAGTATTAACAACTAGCTGGCGGAGAGCTGCTAGTCACTGTCACACTTGCATCAAGTATTGCGTCAGGCAAGGGTAAAGTTTAGAAGGCAAATGAAAAAAAAAAGTGTTAATACTTAATGAGCATGTTGTACTACGTACATCTTGTTTTTCCTTTTTAATCACTTCACTGGTTTCTTTTATATCAAACAAATTATTTTAGGTCCATGTTTCGGCGGTTTCTTCCGCCTTCATCAGAGTGTCACCAATGACAAAGTGTCACCAATGACACTCTGATGAAGGCGGAAGAAACCACCAAAACATGTTAGGTAATGCACCTAAAATAATTTGTTTGATATAAAAGAAACCAGTGAGGTACTAAATGAGCATGGCTAATGAACTGAAATGTTTTTTTTTTCCCTTAAAATCTGGACCAGTGAGTTGGCATTTCATTGAACTTTTAACACGAGCCACAACAGACATGGTTCTTTGTCCTGGGCACAAAGTTGTCTGCGGTTTCGTCCAACAGCGAGTCTCGAGTGAGCAAGCAGTCAAATGAGATTCTAAAACTAAAGCCAAATAGCAATTAGAATGCCTGAAATACATTGAGCACCTGAGAGCCATGCTAAATAGACAGCAAAATAGACTTTGGAGAGTTTGGGATTATTCTCCAGGGCCAAGGTGAAGGATATACAAACGAGCTCTTCCATGCACCAAACAAACACACAAACGCAGCTCTCCAAAGAACCGCACAACAAATGGAGGCCCAAATGACCTTAGAATATCCAATGCGCAATACAACAGTACTGCAAAATACAGAAACAAGTTCAACAGAAGAAGAAGCCACATCATTGCAAAGAGCCTCACAGACCGACCACCATACATATTTTATGACGATGGGAACAGTTATTTATTCATTTAGAAATTCATTTTTCACCCATCCTTGTTCAAGCGTTATTGTTGCATTTTTATGCTGGACAAATTTTCTAATGCGCTGGCTATTTATTCAAAATGTGTATGAGCTTCAAGAGGGGACAGACCGCAAAATCAAGTAAAGACCCATGACAATAACGTGACAATCGACTGTACATCGGCGGAGTTGAGAAGGCAGTGTGAGGAAGGGACACACCCAGATGCAAATAGTACAAGTCAGGACAGGACAGGACAAGGGTAATGACGACCGGCTGTCTTGTGGGAGAGGCGATGTGATGTCAAAGCCCCTTGAAAAAAATTCACTGCAAATGAGAGAAAGTGAACGGAACGTCACCCGTTTTTATTCCGTTGTTTAAGGACGAGTGGAGGCCCTGGCAAGGGAAGCTTCCTCCACCTGATGGCCTCATTAAAGAACCCATAAAGCTGTTTGACACTCACAGAATGCCAATCTATCATGGCGAGGCTAGCAAACCTCTCGGGGAGACAAGCTGCAATGGCTCGCTGGGGGCGGCGGTGGGTGCACCGGTGCACCAGTGCGGTGGGAATCCATGTCATACTGAGCTGTCGTCTGCTGTAGCAAGATGCCAACACTCCTGGGGCGGCAGAGTTAGATCCCGAGCCAGCAGCCAACTCAAATGTTCCACAGACTCATGAGCGAGGCAATTAGCAGGAGCCCCTGTGGATCCACTGCTCCTCTCGCAATGCGCACCTTCACTCCTCTTTTTGTTTGCAGCCTACTCTGATGTCCAGGGACAACTTCAGCGTTTCAGGTTTCGAAAATCGGTGCCACAAAAACCTTTGAGTCAACATGACTGAATGAACCGCTTGCTTAAGTCATTCGTCCTCGGTTCAATTTAGCTCGGTCGTGCGCATCCACAAATCTTGACAACCTTAACTGATACCATATAAATTCAAGTGAGAACTTTCCAGAACATGGCCGCGCTTGGCCCTCTCCCTTAAAAACAAACACAAAAAATACAAAGGCCTACATGATGGGTAGTGCATGACTAAACAATCAAATGAAAGGCTTCTGCAACCTCGTTTGAACTGAAGTTGTTGATATTTTCCAGTATTCCGTGTCTTCAAATATTTTGAGAGGAGCTCGACAGATCTGTATTCTTCTCAGTGCAAAGGTGGCAGGGCAGCATTTTTTTTTTATCAAGTAGGCTTACTTTTTACTTTTCCAACTTGCCATCTTCCAGCCTTCACACGTGCAACAATATCAGGCGTCAAATCTTGAGAAAGATCCAATTTCACAAAGTCATTTGGGCGGTTGTCAGTTTGCTCTCCGGAGGGAAAAAAAAGCACCAGCAGCAAAAGTTTTCTTGATTGAAAAAAACAACATGGCCGAGAAGCCGTATTGTAACGTGTGTTAACATCGTGTGATGGGATGTATTTTGGCTTTACTAACGATGAAAGACAATTTGTCATTTTAGATTCATTTCAGGATTCAGTTTGTGACAAAGGAGGGACAACGCATGACAAACTGACATGCGAAGAGTCCCAATGGAAAGGGAAGACTGTCCGTCTGTCTCCCGCAAGATCTTTGGACTCCTGCTGACTGTTCTTGATGGCGCTGTCACTACGTGGTACATTTGCTAATATTCTTTCTTTGGAAAGACGTAATAGGGGGATCCTCGCGGCTCTTAGCGGGAGACCATGTTAATGACTACGACAGAACAAGCCTTCGAATCTCACATGTGGTTTAAATTTCCCCAATTATGAATTGAAGGGCTGTTTCCTTTGAGTTTCTTGTACGGCTGATGTATTAAATGATTTCATACTTGACAGTGTCAATGCAAACGTTTTTTTTTATTACCTTTGTAAAAGTGGCATCCTTGCTCAAGCTCTTGAACTGAATTGCGGAACTGATAAGAAGATCGTGGTTGCTTGGTGCTAAAGCAAACACAAGCAAATGTGCGTTTCACCTGTTTCTTGTTGTTTTCAAGGTTATTATGCTGTCTCACATTTGAACACTTATTTTTCCAAGCAAAAATTGTATTATGATTAAAAAGCTTGTAAATGTCAGTAAGTGCTGCAATACAAGGTCTGTGCAACTGGAGCCTATTACTTTACATGCCCTGTAACAAAAAAGCCTTATGAATATTAGATGTCAGTCCCAAGGGAAAGCTTTGACATCAGCAAAGTAATCAGACAATGGCCTCTTGTTTACTCAACAGCGCCACTCGTACGAAGACAAGATCTTCGACCTCAACGTCAACATCATCTTTCAATATTTCTTTTTCAATGCGGCCGGTCAGCCGCTTTGTGCAGTGTTCGTCAGCGACATTTGCTCGTGCTTGTGGTCAAAGTCTACTCACAAATCAATCTTTGTGTTTGAATCTGTTTGCAGGACGTGATGGTGGGGATTTACTGCACCGGCACAATTAAGGCGGCGGTGTCAGCGATGTCCGGAGGCTGTCAGTCATCCAGATATGCAATAAATTGATTTTCAAAAGCATCTCCTTGCTGTCAAGAATGAGCTGCCAGATTTAAAAATTGAAGGGCACCAATCTGAGCAGTACTGCCAATAAATAAAAGCTAATTGGTTGGCTGGCATCGTTTGTAATCATCGCTCTATATCTGAGCCGTGAAAGTGCTTAGTAGGCAAAAGCAAAACCTGATCCAAAAAAAAAATAATAATAATAAGGTCTACAAGTACTGGATAAGTCCAAATTCCAATCAAACAGTTACACCACTGTGGTGGGGCTCATCTCAAAGGGGGATGAGTCTGCCTATAGCGACGAGGTGGTGCAGCTGTAGGAGTGGTGCGGAGAGAACAATCTGCTCCTAAACACAGCTAAAACCCAAGAACTGGTCGTTGACTTTAGGAGGAAAAAAATGGACATTCCACTTCTTATCATCAACGGGGTCTGTGTGGAGAGGGTGTCCTCCTTCTGCTTCCTGGGAGTCCACATCGAGGAGGACTTCACCAGGAGCGTGAACACCTCTGAGCTGCTAAAAAAGGCCCAGCAGAGACTCTACTTCCTTAGGGTGCTCAGGAGGTACAGCATCACACAAAGACTGCTGGTGTCCTTCTATCGGTGCTCCATAGAGAGCATTCTAACATACTGTATATGTGTTTGGTACACCAGCTGCACCGCAGCTCAGAGGAAAAAGCTCCAAAGGGTCATCAACACAGCACAGATCGTCGGCTGCCCTCTCCCCACACCGGAAGACCTACACACAACCCGCTGTCTCAAAACAAAAACACAGAACATTCTAAAGGACACTTCCCACCCTGGCCACTCCCTTTTCGAACTATTGCCATCAGGCAGACGCAAAAGATTAATTAAATCAAGGACCAGCAGATTCACCAACAGCTTCTACCCTACAGCAGTCGTCACACTAAATGCTATGAAAAAAATGATCATCTACTTTAACAAGCTGAATCTACATGTTTACATTTACATGTCTATATGTTAACTGTGCATTATGAGGGTGTGCAATTGCATGTCTTTTTCAACAACAATATGGGGGTGTGCAATTACATGTCACTTGTTTAGATGTACAGTTACATGAAGTACGGTGTATGTTCTGTTTTGTGTTGTTTTTAGTTTGTATAGACTTTTAGCTTGGTTCTTGTTTTTTTAGTTTAGCAGATGCACTGATCGGTTGGCACTTTTAAATTCGTTGTACATGTGTCAATGACAATAAAGATCTATCTATCTGTCTATCTACACCGGAAGACCTACACACAACCCGCTGTCTCAAAACAAAAACACAGAACATTCTAAAGGACACTTCCCACCCTGGCCACTCCCTTTTCGAACTATTGCCATCAAGCAGACGCAAAAGATTAATTAAATCAAGGACCAGGAGATTCACCAACAGCTTCTACCCTACAGCAGTCGTCACACTAAATGCTACGAAAAAAATGATCATCTACTTTAACAAGCTGAATCTACATGTTTACATTTACATGTCTATATGTTAACTGTGCATTATGGGGGTGTGCAATTGCATGTCTTTTTCAACAACAATATGGGGGTGTGCAATTACATGTCACTTGTTTAGATGTACAGTTACATGAAGTACGGTGTATGTTCTGTTTTGTGTTGTTTTTAGTTTGTATAGACTTTTAGCTTGGTTCTTGTTTTTTTAGTTTAGCAGATGCACTGATCGGTTGGCACTTTTAAATTCGTTGTACATGTGTCAATGACAATAAAGATCTATCTATCTATCTATCTATCTATCTATCTATCTATCTATCTATCTATCTATCTATCTATCTATCTATCTATCTATCTATCTATCTATCTATCTATCTATCTATCTATCTATCTATCTATCTATCTATCTATCTATCTATCTATCTATCTATCTATCTATCTATCTATCTATCTATCTATCTATCTATCTATCTATCTATCTATCTATCTATCTATCTATCTATCTATCCATCCATCCATCCATCCATCCATCCATCCATCCATCCATCCATCCATCCATCCATCCATCCATCTATCTATCTACAACATAAAAATAAAACAGATAAAAAAGGCAACCAGAGGCAAAGCTGGCGATATATATTCACAGAAGCCAGAGGGCAAGATCCAGGTTTGCGGCACAAAGTGCAATCTGGCATTTGAGCCGTGTTGCAGTGGCACATCGATGGCTCGGAGAAAGAGAACCCCAGAAAGAACGCTTGGCAGGGGCTGAGAGGAGAATAAACAATGGCATTTGTGCAACAGGAAAAGGTGATTGAGGAAAATGAAGCAGACGACAAGATGTTCTGGGATGCTCTTCCATTCCGGAGTGAAAACACACACACGCACGGGATAACGAGATAGAGTAAAACAAAGTGTGAGGATAAAGAGCCAATAGATTTTTGTCCCTTCCTGTTGTCTAGCTCTTGAATGATGGCCGCTGGTACTTTGTGTGACAGGGACGTTATCGCCACGATTGATGTCACCTCAAAGGAATCAATAACACGCGCGCTTAGAACTTGCCGACATATTTCAAGTTGTTTAACTGAGCGCGGGAAGCGTACCCGGGGTGCTGTTCAATTCAAACCGTCTCTTCTTATCAGGAGGAAGACTAAACATGAAAAATTAAACGGCTGCATAATAGCAGCGGCCATAATTGCGGCTTGTGCTGAAAGCGTGTGGCCAGAAACACAACAGCGGGTTTCTTATTGTCTTTTGGCTAAAAGGACATTGTTCATAGCATGGGCTAAATCTCTATCTTTTCAAAATGAAAAGGCAGAAAGGGACGAAGGTGCAAAGTCACTGGGCCTTTAATTAGAAGCCCACGCAACAAACACGATAAGATGTTTTCACTGCATGTAAATGTTATCTCTCGTTTCAATTACTGAGCGGGGAGGGAGAGAGGCGCTCTCTTTGACCTTGAAAAGTGTTCGGAAGAGAACGAGACAAGACAGCTGTCTTTCTCAGTAAACATCCTAAAAAATATATATATATTTATATATAAAAGCTGCATCCCGTCAAGGTTGCAATGGCGGAGGTGAATCGTCGCTGGAATGGAAGGGAAGGGGCCGACTCCATTTTGCACTCACTTCAGCTCCAATCGCTTTATGATGTATGCTGAGTTTAATAACTTAACTGCACGTTACTTTGGACTCATGGATGTCATATTTCTGCCACCCTCCGCTATTTGGAATTGTAAAAGCAGTCCAACCAAAACCAACCTTGACTGCCTTCTGCAACACTTTGAAACTCTTTCCAAGAGCGGTGAAAGACTTGTGATTTTTATCGAAAAATGAAGATTAAAACGAGGATTAGGGAGCCAGCGCGACAGCCGACTCATGCCAATAAATTAGGCGCGGACAGGACATTGCCAAAGCCATCAATGTGTAGACAGCAGAAAGTAGCGCCGGCCATAATAAATGATTCAGTAGTCCCGAGATGTCCGCTGTCAATTTGTAATGTCCTCCAAATACAGAAGCACCCAGATTTGTCTGAAACGGCCGTAAATCTCTTTTTAATGGTGCCGCACATTTTGCTGAGTCATGCACTTTTCCCCTTTGCCCACGTTCCACACTGTTGTCACAAAACGGTCTTTCATTACGGCTGTCGGTGGAGGGGGCGAGGATCCAGGATCTGGCCGAGCTGGCAAATACAGATTGTGACAGCGCTAATGTGGAGCGGGTCACTTCACATGCCTCCTCCTGCCCCTTTGTAAAAAGCGCAGCATCCTTTGCAAAGCAACGCTCCGGAATTTATCTCTGCTCCTTTACACACGTTTAACTCAGGTGAAAACTGCCACGTATGTATCTTTGATATGTTCTTGTTTGGTTTAAAAAAAAAATTCCAGGGGGGGAAAAAGCAAATTGTATGAACTATTTTTTGTGTCTCTAAATGCCTGAAATAATCGTGCCTTCCCTGCCAAAGTTATTGTGTGCAAAGAGCTCATTAGTGAGGAAGTGAAAAGTGTTCACTCTCCCCAATTGGCTTCACCCACATACTGTAAACAGGTGCGCGCTGGATCTTCTTCTACCACAATCGATTATCATCTCCCAGGACAGGCCATGTCTATCAAAGAAGACACAAGCCAGTCCAGATGAGCATCTCCCGTGACGCCGTTCAGGCCAGCTGTCTTTCGGGCATCGATCCCACCTGACAGAGCTCTGCCGATGTCACTGACAGCGATGTGGTCTGCCCAAACCAAGCGCAGAACCGAGGAAAGGCACACACCCACAAAACCTTTGCACTTGTGTTGGCGGTCAGAAGGAAGGGAAACCCAAACTCTAGAAAAAGGAAAGGGGTACAAATGGATTTGTAGGCGTCCGTCACAGATGAAGATGACAAATAATTTTCAGATGTTTCAGAGGTGTTTGGAAGACTTTGAAATGTTATTCATGTGTTTTTGGACATTTGGAGTTGAAGTGTTTAAGAAATTCTAATCATGAGTCCATCTGAAGAAAGTTAAACTGTTCAGCACCATGGACAGCGCATGCGCCACAACCACAACTGTAAGTGCTCAATCATTATTTACAACCACATGACCAATTGAACAAATAGATGGAAACATATGGAATATATTTGATGCTAAAAGTACCAAAATACATTTTGGATTTCATATATACGTGTAAATCACAGGTGTCAAACTCAAGGCCCGGGAGCCAGATACGGCCCGCCACGTCATTTTATGTGGCCCACGAAGACAAATTGTGCATCAAATTGGTGTCATTACTAGAATTGCAACTTATCTTCACTTTTAATAATAGCTTTTTTTTAAATATTTGACCAGTTTTTACTTGTCTGATTTGAAAACGAGTTACTTGTCAGTTTGTTTTGTAGCTTTTACTGTATATAATATGAGGTGCTCATACATTTATTTGGGTTGACAGTCAAAATGGCCCTCCGAAAGAAGCTATGACTACAATGCGCCCCGCGAAAAAAATGAGTTTGACACCCCTGGTGTAAATATACATATTTTGTATGTTCTGAGTTCAATTGTGCTATCAATTGTGCCTTCATTCCGGAGTAGGAGCTGAGTCTTTTTCTCCCCTGCAAAGTCAGTGTTGTTTTTTTGTCATCAAACCTCCACCTGACCCCCTCGTTCAGTCTGACCCTTAAGTAGCCGTCATTTGAATAAAGATAACGCGCCCTTTGAGGTGACGTGACTGTCACATCAATGCTGTTTTTGCTTCTCGCGCTGGTTCATGTTGTGAGTCTGTTGGTTTCACTGAAATCAAGTAAATTAAGACATTGCATTTTGCAGCAGCCTCTTAATAAGAATGGACATTTAACCCAAAAAAAAGTCCTTTTCACATAAATCTGACTCAACACCCAAGTAGGATGCAACTTCATTTGGTAGCCACAGACAGCCACGGCAGCGTAGCGCATACTAAACGGCCGGCCGCGGTTGATGCGGGACGGGATTAATTAGCAAGCCATCGAGGCGGATGTGCTCGTAGACTTCACAAATGTGATTGCATTTTTTTTTTGGTACATATTAAAGTATTCAGTATTCATTCTGGAGAAATTCGGGTAATCTTTGTCAAATGCGAGAATTACACAGAATGAGCCACAGGCAACTGTGCTAGCTTGCCTTAATGAAAGACCATTCCTCCAACTGGAATGTGCGTTCACCATCAACGGTAAGGACAGAAATCGGGCTTTCCTCAGATTGTAGAAGTGAGTACATTGTGTGTTACTGCAGTCAAAGTGTAATTCATAGAAAATGGAGGGGGGGGGGGGGGTTCCTCTCTAGTTCAAATGTACCTCATGTTTTGATGAATGCATTTAGAAATAAAACAAGACAGTGCACAGTTTTTGATGTTTAACTGTGATGCCTTCATTTTGCCTGTTGTAGTCATTATAAAAATGTCAGCGTCTATTCATTCACTTTCTGGTTTATGGCCATTTGAAGGGATCCTGCTCACCCTCCGCCCACCCCTCATCCTTCAGTGCAAACCAAAGAGGACCGGACCCAAACATACAGAGCTGTGAAGGACTTTAATGCAGCCAACCTTTTGGCCGCTATTGAACGAGCCGCGCAATGATGAATAAGTGCGAAATTTTCGGGGCATCAATTTTATGACAAGGGTGTCATTTCAGTTTTTTGCGCGCCAGTGCGTCTTGTGGAAAGGAAGGCGCGCGAGACCATTGACAAACTGCCTACTCTCATTCTCGCCACGTCGCCCACGTTCAGTTACACCCCCCCACCCCCCTCCCGGCAGCTCTTACAGAAGGCTACTTGTGTGTGGAACATGTGACCAAGTGAGCGAGAGGGGCATGCGGGAGAAGCGGAGTCATCCGCGCTTCGCTGTCATCTGCAGCCGTCTTTGTGCACACATTCTCCGGCTGCTGCGCTTCCATCCCTCCTTGCGGAGCAATTCAAGTGGAATTTTGCCCTTCTCATTCGGAGAGCGTCCGCCTAGTCGGATTCCACCACATCTGTGCCTGGCTTTCCCGCGGAAGCGCATCTCCGTCATCTTTGCGCTCGATCGGGTCTGTCCCCCTCCCTCCTCCGCTTTTCTCTGCTCTTGACTATGTCGCCTGGCGGATGATATCATTTTGTAAAGTCATTATAGAAAGGTCAACGCTCGTGCTTCGAGGAACTGTGAAGAAGGCGACTTTCTCCGGGCGGTCGGCGGTTTTCTCAAAGTTTCTCGCTGGTGTATAACCGCGCGACGGATTAGTCGGAGACACCAGCGTGCGTGATCGTCATTACCCCGTCGGATCTCTAAGTGCGTGCCAGTCATATTTTGGAGTTTTTTTCGCACCACTGAACCAAGGTCGAGTGAAATGAGTTGAGAGGCGCCGACATCCATCTGCATAATATCATGGGAAGAATAAAGTTTACCTGATTACTCCAACCTGCGGTGAGTGTTCCTTTCAGAACTCGTTTAAATGTTGTCTAGTATGAACGCTGGATGCTTAAAATGATTAGATTCCGCATGCATTTAAAATGCCAACTTGTTGTTTTAACGGATAACATTCACAGCAAATATTTGTCCAACCGTGGTGGGCAGAATTTCCCACAGACCCCCCCCCCGCCCCCCCCCCCCCAACACACACACACACACACACACACACACACACACACAAGCCAATGAGTGAGCTGCTAGCTGCACTCACCTCCAACACATTTCACAGCATGTCAAGACATCGCAATGTTGCGTTACATGATCCACTCTTTCATCTTTTTAATTTATATATATAAGTCCCACTCATCTCAAAATTTTGAGGCTCCGGCATAAGGTGTGGAAACATTGAGGTGTCAATCTGCTAATGAGCCAAAGGTCCTAAAAGTAAGCAATAATATTTCAATTTTACTTGCTCGGCTGGACGAGCTGCAATATGTGGAATTGGAACTTTTGGTGAAAGCAACATATTTAGGTTGGTTCTGGAGTATAATTTTCCCATGGAAGACACTCTATCACAGGTGTAATTTTCACGGCCATTGCCAATTTTAGGCCGAGGTGGCCAAGCGTCGTCAGACTGTTTATTGGGCCACCGTTTAGCTGCGTCCTCATCCATCCCGGCAGACTGGTGAACCTGACCGTGTCCGAGCCTGAAAGGCACACTGTCTCATCTCATGAAGTGATGAATATGTCTCGCCCGCAAGCGGCTTGCCGCCCCACACGAGGCGCTCAGGTTGCCACCGAGATGAACACGTTTTGCATGCAGTGATGTACCGATGGCCCAGCGCATGAACTGAGCTGAGAGCAGAGATCACTTTTGACTCACAATGCTGAGGCCTTGTCGCTCTCACAGTTTACCGTGATATGTCTGGCTGATGGCTAAAGACAGACTAACAAAGGGGAAGGGAACAAACAAATCACCTTCCAGCCACAACTGCTTTGGAAAAGGCACAATGAAAATGAAGCGAGAGCATCTTTTGACATGATGCTCTTTTTTTTCCAAAGCACTGTTGTGCAGATGGCTCATCATCATCATCAATTCTAGTCGTGCTAGCACCAAGGCCAGCAGCCTTACTTGATTGAGTTTGTTATAGATCCAACAGTTCCAGCTCACGTCTCATCGCATACAGAGGATTTAGCAGACCTCTGCCAGATCCCTGTGGTGTCACCAAACCAAAAGCTTATTCCCACATATGCGGAGCAAAGATCTGTAAACAAACTTTGATGTGGAAAAACCTAAACACATGCTGTGAGAGATACCAGTGCGCAATGCCGTAAAGTCATTTACTGGCACGTGGGAGTCGTAATAAGCCTGCCATAGGAAGATAAAGAAACACAAATACAAAGATGAAAAGAGGGAAAGAAATACCAGTAGATTGGTAGTATTTCACTGCTGCGCTCTTTATCTGCAGCCCATTATATTATGATAATGAGCAAATTAAAAAGTTTGTCTTCCGTCTTGAAAAGATTTGGAAGCGGGGCAATGAAAAGCCAGAAACGATTTGGGCTTAAGAAGAACCAAAACATTTGCAAACTCAAATAAGTCATTTGGGGATTTGGGATTGACTTGGGTGTTGAAATGGCGTCACTCGAGCGAGTGCACGGGGAATTAAAGGAAAATCTCTCTCTTGCGTGACTGCTAATTGAATGCTGGGTCGGAATTGACTCTGTACAAGCTGAAAAAGATGGCGTCACTCAATAAAATGTATTCCACAAATTCATTTTCACGCCTCTGAAAAGACAAGACGAAAATATGCGCGAACACGAAGAGGCAGCCGTTTGAGTAACTCGTACCAACTTCTCCAAGATTGGCCGGGAAGTCAACATTTGAATTTTTTAATTCTAATTTTTACAAGGCTAACCCTCAGGACTTCAGGGTTGATTCCCTGCAGCTAGCAGCAATCTATCAACACCCGCAATACTTCATCAACACGGATATCCATGCTGCTGGTTAGCAAGATGGGAGAATCCGGGACAGGACCACAAGATAGCGCAAGCAAAGACATCTGGGCCCCCCATAACTGTGCCAAACAAATCATCCGAGGGACTGAAAAATAAAATCGTCACCTTAACATTGTCCGATAATCAGACCAATATTTTTCTGCCACAGTGCTCAAACGGCGGTCAAGAGAAAGAAAGCAATGTGGTTATTTTGCCTTCCCTCGTTTGTTTATTCAAGGCTGCGGCAGCATCGCTAGGATTTTACTTTGATGATTGACACTTGGATGTTATCTTGGCACCAGTTGTAGGCGTTCGTCTTCACATATCCAGATTTCATAGCTTATACTTTTTGAAGATTGAAAATCATAAAGTGATACTCCCGAACACATGAGAGCTTGCTTGAAGCTCACAAAATAATTCAGAAAGATTTGTTGCCTGAGTGGCAATTCAAACGCACACACCTGTACTAAGTTGCTTTGAGAGTTTATTTTTCTAAAGATGAAGGTAATATTTTAGGACTGGTGGAGATGAGGTGTTTTGTTCTCATTGATTTTGTAACTTGAAAATCAAATGCAAAGTCAAATGTGAGAATATACTTTCAAACAATTTTATTTCAATCGAAATTTTTCAAAGGCACACGCAAAAACAAAATAATGCAGATGGCCTAGAACAAAATGAAATTTCATTTCACCACATTTAGCCGGTACGACCCTAGAGATTGAAAGTTAACTTCTGCCAATACAATTTTACCATCACACCGACAAGACTTGCCGTTTTTATACTTCTCATTTTGTTGCAACTGCACCACACAATCCCACCCAACACATTCAATCAATCTTAACGTTGTCCCACTTTTTTTAAGAGCTCTGTATTGAACGATATGAAGCCGTTATACGGAAGACTACCAGTACTGTGAAATTGCAAATGGTTCATTAAATCGAGTAAGGATCGTTTGATCGATTTGCTGATACTTGGAAAACTGGAGCAATTCACCTCATGGGTGACGACTTTAGGTAATTGCATCAGCTAGAGAGTCAACTTTGGAGCATTTGGTGCCGTCGTCGGATGTGCATCCCTGGCGACCGCATGTTAGCGTGCCTCCTTTGTGCCGCGTCCATCGGGGCACTTATTAGCAGTGTCTCCGCATTGGGCCTGGGAAAGTCCCGCCACATACAAATTGCCGTCCACGTCTTTTTCATCCTGCTCGTAGATATCAGATCTTCCCATGTTTATTCATGAAGCTTCATGCGCCGCCTCCACACAGTGACAATTTTATCTTTGATGTCTTTCTCCCGAGACACGGCGGGAGCTCTTTCTTTGTATTTGTTTATGAGACAGCCGGATGAATGCGACTGGCAGCCATATTACAAAGCAACAAACGCGGTTTTACCCTGGGCACTGCCATGTGAGCTATTGTCGACGGTTGTTGCCGGAAAGATAACTGGGTTAATTAGGACCAAAAAAAAAAACTCATTAGTCAGCACACAAGGGAAGATGTAAAGTTTTATCAGTTCCTGTTCTGTTTTTTTTTTTTTACAACGGTTTTGGGCTTTGCTCGCAGTCAATTTACAAAGTGGATCCTGTTGGAAGAATTCTAATGAAATGTTTTAATCATGTCTGCAATCTCCCAAAGGACTGCACAACTTCTGTCACTGTCTACGCATAGATTTGTGCCGGCGGTGAATGATCTATAATCGCCAGCAAAGCGTCATTTACTCTTTTGTGACGGGGACACACTTGTAACACACACACACCATCTGACCTATGACGCTGAGACTAATACTGAATTTGGTTTTCACAATAGCCACCTCAGGGCAGAGATGAGTGTTTGCTCATATTTGATACTGGCTGCTAAGCGACCATACAGGAAGTAGCCTGGTGCCTTGACCCGGTTCTGGATTTCAAGTAGGCCACCATGTGCAAGTCCACCCTTTGCCACATGGCAGCACATCCACGCTGAATGGTTTGATCATTGCCGCTCAACAAAAAGCTTGTTATCTTAAAACGTACTTGCTCGAAGATTTGTTTTGGCCTGAGGTCTGATATCTCTCAATCATTGTGATGTCCCACATGCACACACATTGCAATCAGGCAGGTGCCAGCTTGGCATCCAACAATATATGGAGCAGATGTTGAATGTTTTGGTTTGTCGGCATCTCCAATGAAATGGCTGCTGCAATTCTCAAGAAAGATGAGGCCTGGGAATTCCCGTTTCTCATCAACGCGCCGTGTCTTCGAAAATGTGAGATTCAAGCTCCAACGAGGCAGTTGGCAACCAAATCGCTGGAGGAAACCTGACATTTGGGGAGTAACATGAAAAAAAAGAGGAACGGCTGCAAGAAGTTCATTTTGCAGGTATTCGTTTCAAGTCAACCAATGTAATCGGTGCAAACAGTTGCAATCGATTGCAGTGAGTTACTCTTAGTCCCCTTCCTTCTATTTGACTTTTTTTTGCGATTTAAAAATCTTCATTACATTTTGTAAATAGGCCAACAAAAAGTGAAAAGTGGTGCCCGCTTCTCTGACTGCCTGAATTGAAAATGTCAAGCGTTGAATTGCCCAATATTGACGTGAATGTTTTGAAATTGTGTGAATGCGGCACACGTGGGAACACTTTCGATATTGTATGCTGAAAATCATTTTGCATGCAATTTAAACAGTGACATTGTGCCCTTGCAAAGCGTCACGCTCGTGTATCTGATATCATTCGAGCATCTGACAACAAAGGCTGAGCGCACGGCTTTGTCGGGAGATAATGTGATTATGACGCTGGCACGGACCTGTCTGACGATGATGAATGTTTGCCGACTGGACCGCCACAAAAAAAATGCAGGATGTGAGTCGGCGGCAGGGGGATTTAGAGATATTCCAGAAGGCAGAGGAGGACACAAGTGGGTGGCTTGACGAGGGATGAAGAGAACAAATGACGACGAAGGTGTTTGGGGGATGGAAAAGACGGTGAAGACTGTTCTCCATCCACGATCGCCTTCATCCCCTTACTAGACCGTCACCGGCAAGATTATAGGATTAGAGAGTCCTTTCCTACGACCGCCATGTTGTGCTGCAAAGTTAACACGCCGCACTACTCTTGACACGGCATGATCCGCACCTCACCTGCAACCTTGACGTGGGATTTAGTCAGAATGGACGCTGCCACTTTTAGAACGTAGCAACGATCCAGCTGATGGCCCAAAAATGAATTCATTGCTAATAGCAAGGGGTGTTGTGTTTTGCAAAGTGATGCCCCACTTGCTGAGCAGAAGGAATGTGTAAAGCTTGAGCTTAAATGTCTCCTGAGATGCACATTTCACTTTTGGAGATAAACTATTGAACGCTGACAAAATGAGCACGGCTTTTGCTAAAGGATGTGTGCGCAAACAAATGAGTCAAAAGAGAATGGCAAAGCTGGTCGCTATTTTTGGTCTTTGATTTCAAGGCTGCTAATGTTGCATAGGCGATTTCTATCCAATGCAATGCCGTTGCTTTTATTTTCCTTCCACTGTGAAGAGCTTGGGGGTTGAAGCTTCACTTGTCTCTGTTTTGATAAGATCATCCAAAAATCATCAGTTGCCTTCTTTCCTTCCCACTTTTGCAAGTAGTGGCTTCATTTAATATACATAAATTATGACTCAAAACTATCTTTGGCATCTTTGACCCCCCCCCCTCCCCAAAAAAAAAGATGGGGGGAAAAATGCTTCTCTACACTTTCTTATAGAATCACGATAAGTACCTATGAGGGATGTGAATGCATGAAAATGCATGTGCGGCAATCTCAAAATTCCCTATTCAGTTTTTTGACTGCAAAGATACGGCACACCGTCCGTTTCTGCTCTTCTATCTATCGCAAACTTGATGCTGTCCCTCCACATTGCCTGTTTTTTTTTTTTTGAGTGTAATGACTTTTGGCAGTCACATGCCTGAGTTCACTTGATAGATTGTTAGCTGAATACTGGAAAATAACGGGCCTTAACGCCTCACTGCAACACGCACGTTGCCGTGCAATGTGCCAGTCAAGGAGAAAAGGTGTGAAAGGTTGCTTAAGCTGCTGGATAAAAGAGAAGACACGAACGAGCCACCAGTGGGTGGTTGGACATTCCTCCACTTTCATTTTAATTCTCATCATTTTTCTTTGACAAGCTATGTATTTATTGGAAACTCATCAGCTCAATAGTGTTGATATCTGATCTTGTTCTTGATCTGAATCCCTTCCATTTAGGTGCTTCGGGGTCTTGAGGTGATGCGGGACTTTTTGCGAGAGCAGTGGAGGAGCCAGCTTGCAAAAAGAGAGCGTGGCCATTAATGACCCCCCGCCGACCGCCGTCTCCTCCTCCGCAGCCAGCAGCAGCAGCCGCCGCCTCGTCCCTCCGCAGCTCCTTTCATCTCTGATGGCTCGATGGCCTATCTTCAGCCTCGGCCTCCTCTGCTGGCTTTGTTTAGGCTCCGCGCGAGCGGCGGCAACAGCTCCGCTGCCAAACGACAAGCCCGGCGGCCCCTTAGACTGGCTGCTGTCTGACAAGGGGCCCTTCCACCACTCCCCGGAGTACATCGACTTTGTGGAGAAGAACAGGCAAGGCTTCTCCACCAGATACAAGATATACAGGTGAGTTGCAAGTGCTTGCAGTCTAACCAGGATTTCCCCAATCATCACATTAATTTGCCTTTCTTGCAAATGAGGCAGTGATCAATGGAGCTTCCAACTTTGAAGACACCGCCAGCAGTAAATTTGCTTTGATGAGCATTGAGAGTGGAAACAGGAAGTTTCCCCAAGTCAGTTTGTTTCTTAGCAGTCAGACTTTTAGATTTGCACTAAAAATATTTCAGCCCGTTCAAACTTCGAAGTCAAGAAATGTACATTTACGGAAGAAAATGAACCATACTATTGTTAAAATTCATGATGCTGAGTTAAAAATATTGTGAAACATTATCCAACTCTCAAGGTATTTGGCAGACATTTTATGGCAACAACAGATTCCATTAGCGCCATGAGTCCTCCCAGCTGCTCATCTTTTTTCTTGTATTCCTTCAGTGTTGTGCATGTGCTTATTGTGTTTGACAATCAGATGACGTACAGACCAAACAGCCAGACGACAATATGTCTTTGATTACGATGACGTGCTCGATTATTATTTGCCTCTTGTTATACAGAAAAGCTTTATCACAGCCACCACTCACAAGATGCCAATCTCGCAAAAATGACTTGTAGATGAAAAAAGTGGGTATCACTTTTTCATGGAGTCGTCCCGTCAAATGCTCAAATTAATTATTTGCATTTGCACGGCAGTCTTGACAGCATGGTGGCGGCACCGTGTTCAAAAGAGTGAAGATGATGTCATGAATCGCTTGGAATGATGTAGCCCGAGATCATGGAAACCGAGAGCCACGTAACTAACTGTCTGGAGCTGACAGATGTTTTACGTTGTGGTTGATTGGGGCTTGCGTCGAAGCGGTTTTATGTTTCCCTCCCTGGCAAAAGGTAGTTGAGCAGTGTGGGCGGCAAGATTAATAGTCTTATCATGTGGGCAAGTGATTAGAGATCTCTTAGTACTTATTACTCCACATGATCAGCGAGTCCCCTGAGAGGATTCTGTCAGCTGCAAGGTTGTGTTTGAAGCCCTCCAGATTAGCACAACGTGGCAGTGATTAATAGTTATGATATTACAAGGAAAAGTCAGCCTAAAAAGTAAATAGATTGTGAATTGGTCCAAATTAAATTCATTCAATGCAATCTGTCTCGCTTGATATCGGGCGCGAGTCGGATCAAGACAAGAGGATGGAGCTTGGCTGGCTGGCGGACGGGGGCCGCTCTGCCGTGTACTCAAACAAACACGACTAGTCTTCACTGTGGCCAGTGATTGGCATCATATTTAGTGACTTTGGAGCAACTATTTCAAATAAATAAATAAATAAATAAATAAATAAATATGCAAATAAGTAAATAAATAAATAAATAAATAAATAAATAAATAAATACATATTTTAGGAGCAATCTTCATACCAGAGCTGCAGCACAATTGTCAGCTTATTAAAACGCTAGCCCTTACTGCTGAATAAAACCACTTTTCATATTTTTATATTCAACACAATTGAGAGTAGCATGCTGGTGTGGGTCCTTCAACCATTTCAACATTTTAAAATTTCTATTTCAAAACTGAATTCTATTGATGTAAACACACGATTACCATTAAAACAATTCAGGGTCGTTTTCTAAATATTAGTCTTAGTTTGATTTTGCAAGCAAAGCCCGCGGCACCTTCCTGTAATTAAGTGATGACTAAATAAATTGGAGTCTCTTTGCTTGATGTAATGTCTGTGAAGTACAATGAGCATCAGCACATTAGGCAAACCACAGGGGAGTGCGCAGGTGCTCTGAAGAGGTTTTAGCAAACGTTTTAGAGCCGATTCCTCAGGTGCTGCTTCTCAAGACTATGAATATTTTTCTTGATGTTCACTGTCATTTCTTCCCTCTGAATATTTCCTTGGGGTTTTCAGCAACTCTAAGTATCTCCACATACTGAATAGCCTGCTGACAGAAATTTAATTAGTTTTTCACAAGTTTCAAAAATAGCATATGCTAGAAAGTGATGGCATTCTTTGAACATCTATTTTGAAATAGGAATAACATATAACATCAAATTGGATTGCGGCCAGCTTCTTTTGTTAGAGACAATCGGAAAGAGAAGAGTGAAAACATTCCTTCCATCCAAAAAAAGCCTCCTGTGAGCGGCCATTGTTTGGAAACCTCATTTGTTGCTGCCACTTTCTTCTGCCCGTTTTGGAACACTCAATCGTCGTCTTCCAGAGTGCTGGACAAAATGCCAAAGTATAGAACAAATGAGTTTTTTTTCTTGTTTTTTTTAAAGTTGCATACATATGAATTCAGGTCGCATAAAGTGTACTTACCAAATATTTACCGTATTTTCCGCACTATTAGGCGCACTTAAAAACTTAAAATTTACTCAAAAAACCACAGTGCGCCTTATAATGCATTATGGATCAATTGATGAATTTGTTGATCCATACTGGATCAATTGATGAATTTGTTGATCCATACTGGTTGTACACAGCGCTCTGCCAAAATGTTTCAGTACGTTTTAGTAGTAAATTACAAGGTTGCATCGCTTCCCAGCATTACGGCAACTGTGGTCGGGGGCGCCACTGAATAGCTGTTGTACCCGCGAGGCCATTTCATTTCAAAGTAGGCTGTTCCATTAATGTTTTTGAGTACGTTTACCAATCAATATCCAACAGAATCATAAATAAGCAGCACCAATGTGTTAAATCAGTCTTTAGTAGGTTACAATCACTTTTATGGGAGAAAGTTTGAGAAACGTGATTTTTTACAGGGGACCGCCATGAAACTTTGCTGAGGGTCATGGGAGTCTGCAAGCTGAGGCTCATGGGAGTTTGCGGGTGGCTAATGCTATAATGATAGCTACTATACGCACGAGGCTATTTCATTTCAAAATAGGCAACTCCGTTAATGTTTCGAGTAAATTTACGGATCGATATGGAAGGGAAACATAAGTAAGCAGTACCAGTGTGTTAGATCAAACTTTTATAGGAGATAGTTTGAGAAACGCAATTGTTTACTGAGGGCTCATTGGTTATTGGCTAGTGGATGCATACCGCAACCCTAGTCAACCCCAGTTTGTTGCAGTATAGTTTCTATTTGGCCATGGACCACCCCCGGTGGAAGAAAGCTATATTGAGAATCCAGTCCAACCCAGCGGCAGCCTGGAAAGCGGACTTTAAACCGATGATGATGATGATGATGAGGCGCCTTTTAATCCGGTGCGCCCTATATATGAAACAATTTCTAAAATAAAAAATTCAATGAGGGTGCACCTTATAATCCAGTGCGCCTTATGGTCCGAAAAATACGGTGACTCAATATATTTAAACTCTCATAAATGTTTCTAGTTTATGTAGTATTGTATGTAAGGTTTGCAGGTTGCTTCACAAATCTGAGAATACAAATTGAATCTTGAACTTTGAAGAAATGTAATCACTTATAAACAAGTAAGTCGTGATGCCGCCAAAGAGTCCAAGGGTGATGCCGCAACTGCTCACGATAACAATTTACAGTTACATTGCAAATCAGTTTTTTTTTATTTTTTTTGGTCCGGTTCTACTTGCGGGACAAACCATTTGGCCTCTCGCCGCTTTCAGATAAGCCCGCTTGCTTATCGCAGTCAATGATAACTTAAAGCAAACCAACAGCAGAGGGGATTGGAGGATTTGTGGATTCTCTTCTTTACCTGTCTTCGGCCCCTGCCAGCTTTTCTGTCTCGTTGCGTGAGACGTGCTGCAGCTTTGAATGGCACTTTCATTCTGCAGCGCGCAACTCGAAAGAAACACACTGTTCGTTTTGAAGAGGTTATTTGAACTTGTACGCCACCAAACCTACCAAAGATTGTGTGCCTTGATGGCGCTCTTAACAAAAAAACGTCACCTTCGTAACAGTCCGACATTTTTTGGTCATGCACCATTTAAAAAATTCTGAATTAATGTCCTTCATGTTTGTCATTTTTGCCTGCGTCAGTGCACTTTCTCTTCGGTTGAGACATAAGTGGCATGCTTGAGAGGCGTCCTTTCCTTGGAAATGCACTTCATGGTCAATGCGGCGTCGCAAGACATTTTACGGCGCTCCGTTTGTCACACGGCACTCTCCATTAATGCAGTCGGACATTCGTATGTGCTTCAACGTTTGCAAGTCATCGCTTCAATGCACCTAATCGCACATTTCCAGCAAAACCATTAAATCGAAATCTTTGTCAAGTTCTTCAGTTAAGTCACAGAACTTCGTACTTTAGTTTTTTTTTTTTTTTTTTTAATGCAGGGAGTTTGGGAGATGGAAGGTGAACAATTTGGCATCGGAAAGAAGAGATGTCTCACAGTCTCCGTTACCTTTGACATCTGAGTTCATCAGGAATATTCGACTCCTCGGCCGCAGGCCCAGTGTACAGACCATCACAGATAACCTGATAAGGAAATACGGGACCCACTTCCTGCTGTCCGCCACACTTGGAGGTAAACCGATTGGGAACGGATGTAAACTGAACTTATATCATATTGGATTGTGTATTTTCAAAAACAATGTTTGGCACAATAAATTTGAAAAAATAAATTTGAAAAAATTAAATTAGTGACCGCAACAGATGGTAACAATCGGAAACTATTGGACATTGCCATGAGCAATGCGTTAGTACTGGTTACATAAAGGTTTTCGTTTCAAAAGAAGCAAACAGCAAACAAGGTACGTAAAATCAAACAACACATAATTGAATCCAAAAATGAAATAAAGTAACAAACCACATCTGGAAATAAACCAAAAGGAAACAAGACATGAATTGGGAACCGAGAGCAAACAAAGACTGCAAAAAAAAAAGTTTGAAATAGGATTTCTTGGCAGTGCAGATGATGACTCAAGGTACAAGATGTTCATTTAAGATTCTGTGGGGTGCCCAAAAAAATTTGCCAAGGTTTGCAGAGGAACACTTGACTTGAGACGTGACTCTCGGCTTGAACACGGTTACGATTGTTAGTCGACATCCACACAATGCAGCCGTCTAAGCTGCCTGGATCTCGGCCAGTACTTGGCCGTATGAAATGAAGGAGTTTGCATTGGATGCTTGCCAGATAGATGTCTGCCTGCCTGCCTCCAACAAAAGGACAGATGGACTAATGAAATTAATAACTCGATTGTCAAATTACGAGCCTGCCCTTCAGGGATTCAGTCCAAAATGCGTCGTGGAAAGAAACATGGTCTCGAAGTAACTAGGCTAACTAGCCATAACCACTGCAGTCTGTGATTAATACAGGTGGCCCAGATTGCCAGTATGCACATATAACCAACTCGTTGAATAACCCCGACACGCATTGACCAAATCTCTTCCAACCATTTGCATTGCCCTCAAGAACAAAGTGACAGCAAGAGACGGTGGAGCGAGGAAAACAAAATTCCGATTGCTTGTAGTAAATCAAGAAACAAATCGTGCGGTAACAGACCTTGAACGAGTCCATGTAAAAAAAAAAAAAAAAAAAAAAAAGCAGCAGTCGCGTCGTGAGCGCTGTCAAGGAAATCCATAAACAAAGCTTAATGACATTAGCGGCAACCTCCAGAGGCCCTGCCATAGTGTTTAGTTTGAGGAGGAGCACGGGAGCAAAACACTCATTAGCCAGAAGAATAGGACGGCCATGCTGTCTTTTAACATACCGCCCTACAAACTTTGTCAGCATCTTTTATGCACACCGGAGACAAAGATTAGGATAAAAACAAGGAGGGAAAAATGCAAATACATACAAGCGCTTCTGTGATAATGTCGCGGCTTAAGCTAGCATAGCTTCTCACTAATGCATGGAGATTTCCGCAGACATTCTACACCACAAGAGACACTTTGGCCATTTTGACGTTTGCAAACGGGGGAGACTCAGATAAGTTGTCAACCCTATCACTAATCTTCATGATGTGAAATCTGCCTACAGGATTATATAAATAAATTCTATAATTACAGCTTTAGATGAGTTTGTGTGTTGATGTCACCGTGAGTGAAAGAGTGAAGGGCATGAAAGTCACAACAACTTGTCGCTACGTTTGCACAGGAGAAGAAGCCTTAACAATATTTGTCGACAAGCGAAAACTCAGCAAGAAGGCCGAAGTGAGCGATTACTCGAGTAATTCGTCCAGCGTGACTCTGGAAGCGCTGCACCAGCTGGCCGCCTCCTACTTCATCGACAGGGAAAGCACTCTGCGCAAACTGCACCACATCCAGATCGCCTCTACCGCCATCAAGGTGAGCAGACACGTGCAAACATCGCCTTCCAAAACTTTGTGCTCCAAAGTAAAAGCCCAAAACTTTTACATGGGCCAACATGAAAGATTCCTTCTGGAATCCGGTTCCTCCTTTGTTGGCCGCCGTAAAAAGAAAGACAGCACGGAGATGGCGCTTCTTATCGGTGTGCTCATGATGAGATTTAATCTCCAGCAGCACATTGAGTCAGCAGGAAACCGTGACGAGCGAGCGCATATGGCGAGGGGAAGATAAATGAATCTTGTGAAACGCTGCCAGTGACAGGTTGCTGCCACCGGTTGTCACCTTCAGCGAGCGTCGAGCAATTACGCCGACAGAGGAGAGACTGACCCTCATTCCTGTCTTCTTCATTCCTCCACACGTAGCTACCATACTCGGGAACCCAAATTAGCCTTTCTGTAGAACGTCAGAGCTCTCCGGGCGATGTCTCCCCACGTGCTCGGCGGCCAGAAGCGGAGCTGTGTTCCCTTTTGTAGCGACAGACAGGAAGCGGCGGAGAAAGTGTTTTTTTTTCATGCTCCAAAAGCCACTCGGCTGCCGGAACTGACAGGCGAGAAGAGCACAGAGATTCACCTGTTTCCATTTTTAAAAGCAGTCAAAGGGGAATAATTCCCCCCACTCTGTGTATCATTTCCACGGGGCACTGACCCACACGCTAGCAGAACGGATCCCTCTAAGCTAAACAAGTTGAGCAAGGGGGCTGGGAGGAAAAGCACCACCCCACCCCTGCCTCGCTCTGCCGTCTGCATGCAAAGGTGAAATTGAAGCTCATTCTGCCATGAAAGAGCATCGCTGAAAAATGCATGTCAAATCATTGGTAACTGAAAAAATGGGTTCACAATCCATCAGAAATAATTCAGTTAAAAATGAATAAAAAACAACAATGAAATGAGCATTGATACTAATATGGGTATGTATTGAACCAATCACTAAATCAAATAGACCAAATCCGTCTTCTTCCTTCCGTGTAGGATGCCAAAGCAATTTGGTTGGTCAAAATGAAATAATTTGATGGCTTGAACTAATATCATGGAATCCAACTTTGCTAGTTTTTACGTCGTCACCAGTTTGTGTACATTTGCTCTCTCAAGTTGGGATGTTTGCGCATGATAAGAGAAGGCTCCGCCCCAGCAAAGCCGCTTTAAAATCTATCGGCGATGTTGGCTGGCTCGTTAATGCTCAGTCGATGGTGTGACCTTTTCTCCGCTAAACATAAGCGAGGTGCCCCGGCCGGATCCATACGGCTCTAGCACTCTTGGAGTGATGACAAGCAAACTTCACATCCATCGCACTCACAAAGCGTCAACATGCAACTTGATTCCCGATTTTACATTAGAAGTTCTTTTTTCAAATTGTTACCTCTTCCTTCTCACATTTTTTCTCATGGTTTCTACCCTTCAGTTTTTCTTTCAGTGTTTGTGCCGGCGACTTTGATATGAATGCGGCACAACCAGAGATGATCCCCTACAGTGCATTTCCATACATTGAGCCAATAATGTTCTATCTGCTCTTCTCTCATATAATAGCAGCTGCGACGCAGGCCGGAAATTGAAAGCTCTGCTCATCACTCCATTTTTTTCTACCATGCACTGTATCGTGTGGCATATCAAATAATACCTTATATGCTTTCAATATTCATTGACCCGAATGCCGGTGCTGTATCTCATTTCCTCACATTTATGTCAGCAATAAAATGCATCATGCAGTGCATTTATCATGTGATAGAAATATTATTGGAGAAGAATTGCAGTCAAATTATGCTCCCCACTGCCCCCGCTCTTTTTTTTTTTGTTTCCTTTGCGCTGCTGTTGTGCAACCTGTTGTGACTCATTTGAGGTCTTGTGCAATTTGGGATAGCTGCTGAGCGGCTGACTCACTTTGTTTGACCTCATCCATCAGTCAAATTAGACCAAGTGGCAAATGACAAGCGCGATTAGGACAAGTGGCTGAACAAAGTGGGGTGTCTCGGGCCACAAAGAAAGAAAAATGAGAATGGCTGAGGCTCAAAAGCTTGGGAAGCTGCCTTGTGCCAAAGGTCAAGTGAAACATCCTCAATCAGACATCAAGGCAAATTAAGGCAGAGCAACATTGTGTTTGTTTATCATCCGTCACCTTTAGCCAATTTTTACAGCGTCTTATAATAGATGGCCATGTTTATTTTTTTCGCTGGGAAAATTGATGCATTATACTTGATTCAAACAGGCCATACGGGGTAAAACGTATGTTGGCGATCTAACATTGTTTGGTTAAAATAGCCCACGTATCCACATTTGACATCCATTGAGTTTCTGGAAAAGAGAAAATGGAACATATTCAGATTTGTGATGATAAAATATTTTACCGAGCCAAGCACTAATATCACCCAAATGAATGGCATTTTTATTTTGACTTGCTTGGTGCGATTTTTTTTTTCCCTCATTTTTTTCTTGTTGCCCAGGTGACGGAAACTCGCACTGGTCCCCTTGGATGCAGTAACTATGACAACCTTGACTCTGTTAGCTCAGTGCTGGTTCAGAGCCCTGAAAACAAGGTCCAGCTGCAAGGTTAGTGTTCTTTCTCCACATATATGATGATTTTCTTTTTATTCTCAATGATACTAATTTCCCGAGTCCTTCTGAATATCGGGTATGTTTGCGTTACAAAACACCAACCAACACAGTCTCATATCACGGTCGATCTCGAAAGAGCTCCAAAACCCGGCGTGACTTTCTAGCTATACTCAAGCGAGCTCGGCTCAGCAGGTTTGCAGACGGTTCTACCTGACTACTTGAGGGAAGATTTTGTGCAAGCTGCTCTCAGCTACATCGCCTGCAACGGGGAAGGCCGCTTTGTCTGCAAGGACAACGACTGCTGGTGTAGCTGTGATGCCAAGTTCCCACAATGCAACTGTCCCTACACCGACATCCAAGCCATGGAAGAGAGTATGGAGAGAATCACCCAGACGTGGGCGCAGCTTTACAAAGATTTTGAAGAATCAGGTGAGAACGTCCTCTCGGGGATAATCAATTCTTCATATTCATGCCCTGTCATGCAGCAAAATCAAACTTTCCAGTTATGCATTATTCATACGAATTGCTAAGCGTTGCACTTTCAGTGTCATCTTTACCATCTTTTGTTAGTCCTTGTTCTGCAACTTAAAGGTGAAATTTAAGTGGCTGGGTTTTTTTCTCTTCCCCCAAGGTGCAAAGTCTGTATAGGACACATTCAAAATATTTCATAACCAAGCAGGGAAAAAAAAAGCAACAAATTTTGCCTCAAGTAGTTCACAACATGTCAGGAGGAGATTAATCAGCAATAAAAGGCCATTTTATTCCACTTTCCAATTGCTGTGGAGAAATGCTGGAACGGAAGCTGTTAGCATAATGTTTGCTTATTACTGCCGCTTCGGTGATTATTCCTCAAAATCAAATGTTGACGGAAACTTTTTTTTTTCACCTCTCATCTGAAATATGCCCAAGTGCAATTACTTTCAAAGTTTAGGCTTTAACGTCCAGGTGGAAAAGAAGGTCGAGCGCCTGCCCGGAATCCAAACATCCAAGGTGTCATTACCGTATTTGCCGGTGTATTGGTCGACCTTTTTCGATCCAAAATCGACCGAAAAAAATCGACCTCGACTTATACACCGAGTCATAAAATTTAACTTCGTATTCATCGCTTCAAATGTGATGGTAACCAAGGCCGTTTCTCATGCATCTCATTGTGCGTTGCACTTAGAAAATTTGAACCGGGCGGCGTGCGCGAGTGCGCGGCCCGCTGGAAGTCGAATGAGGCGCCGCCACCACCTCCGCGGTGCTTATAAACAGCCGATCCGCTCGGCGGGGGCTATTTTCGGCCACTTGGCTCGTGCGCACGGCCTCCCGGATGTGCCGGGCGGGTGCGCGAGCTCGCCGGCCGCTGGAAGTCGAATGAGACGCCGCGACCACCTCCGCGGTGCTTATAAACAGCCGATCCGCTCGGCGGGGGCTATTTTCGGCCACTTGGCTCGTGCGCACGGCCTCCCGGATGTGCCGGGCGGGCGCGCGAGCTCGCCGGCCACTGGAAGTCGAATGAGGCGCCGCCACCACCTCCGCGGTGCTTATAAACAGCCGATCCGCTCGGCGGGGGCTATTTTCGGCCACTTGGCTCGTGCGCACGGCCTCCCGGATGTGCCGGGCGGGTGCGCGAGCTCGCCGGCCGCTGGAAGTCGAATGAGGCGCCGCCACCACCTCCGCGGTGCTTATAAACAGCCGATCCGCTCGGCGGGGGCTATTTTCGGCCACTTGGCTCGTGCGCACGGCCTCCCGGATGTGCCGGGCGGGTGCGCGAGCTCGCCGGCCGCTGGAAGTCGAATGAGACGCCGCGACCACCTCCGCGGTGCTTATAAACAGCCGATCCGCTCGGCGGGGGCTATTTTCGGCCACTTGGCTCGTGCGCACGGCCTCCCGGATGTGCCGGGCGGGTGCGCGAGCTCGCCGGCCGCTGGAAGTCCAATGAGGCGCCGCGATCTCCTCCGCGGTGCTTATAAAGTGCCGATCCGCTCGGCTTGGAGCTATTTCCGGCCTCCCGTTGGTGCCGGGTGGCGTGCGCGAGCTCGCCGGCCGCGATCTCCTCCGCGGTGCTTATAAACAGCCGCATGCGCACGGCCTCCCGGAATTTGAACACATTTCGTCAATAAATTTCGCATATTGAATTTTGAAGTTTAATATAATGCAACAATTGAGCTCGACTTATACAAAGGATATATCATAAAATCGTAAATTTCCGTCGAATTTTAGGGGGTCGACTTATACACCGAGTCGACCTGTACACCGGCAAATACGGTATGTCCTTCAGCAAAAGATATCAGTTATTTCCATAGTGACACCTTATCAGCACACATCGTGCTCGAGCCACCAAATAATATGGAGAATAAAAAGCAGCAGCACAATATTTGGTCAAATGCTTAACAGCTATTTTCAGCTGACCCACTCTTTCATAACCTTATATATATTCGGATATGGAATATGAAATGCTGCAGCCTTGATGTTTCTGATGTCAGGGATGGGTGTGAGCCACTCGACTTTTTCTCAAGTCATCCGAGCATGCTTCCACCTTGCATTGTCACACTGAGACCGAAAAGGGCCTCCGCCACAAAAACGCTATCATTGAGTGTGACAATTGAAGCGGAACTAAGTGGTCTTGACACAAGCCTTGATGGATTTAATTGAATTAACCCAGGGGAGGGATTTCCGGAACCTTTATCAATGCTGTGTGTGCTTTCTGCTGTTGCAGATGAATTCAAAGGCTTCCACGCAAGGCTGCCTCAAAAGCATTTCCTGAACATCTCCTCCATCCAACGCTTGTGGTCACTCGACACCGTGTTCCACGGCCGATATGAGCTGTTGGAGAACAGCATGCGCGTCATTGCCAAGCGTGCAGAGAGAGTCATCTTTAAGCTCTTCAGTTTGAGTAAAAGATGTCACCGACAGCCGCAAGTTCGACTGCCAAGAGAGAGGTCAGCAAAACTATATATATATTAATAGCTGTTATATATGTATATGTATATATAGACACACACACACACACACACACACACACACACACACACATTGATACTTTAATATACATTCGTTGTGAGTGCCACCCAAGACTGGTTTAAAATGGAGCAAACGTTTAAGGATTAGCATACATTTGATTCCACAATAAAGTAGCATCACATCTTCAGAGTGAAACAAGTCTGAAGCAAAAAGATTAAAAAAACACAAAGCAGCAGCTGCCGTGCATTTCCCTCTGTAGTAAGCGACGAGTTGATCAGGCATAAAAGAATCAGTCAAGAAAGAGAAAGAGAGAGAAAGAGAAAGAGAAAGAGAGCGAGCGAGCGAGAGAGAGAGAGAGAGAGAGAGAGAGAGAGAGAGAGAGAGAGAGAGAGAGAGAGAGAGAGAGAGAGAGAGAGAGAGCACGGCTGGAGCTTTGTTGTGTCACAAATCAAAGACGTGTTTTTTCATTTACCTTTTACAATTGCCTTCCAATTTTGTGTGTTAATTATGAAACGCGTAGGCCATCAGTATCATTCACAAATAGCTGCTAGAATTTCCGATGAAGAGAAATCTTATTTGATTGTGTTTCGTCCTCATGTTTAATCACCGGCCGTGAGCTCCCAAGCAGCATTCTTTTTCCCAACATAATCAATTGCATTAGAAACACTAATGGGCCTTGATGATGAATCATATCATGATGATCCCTCTGCAGCAATCCAGGCCAAGAACTGCAAATTCAAGTCACTTAAGAACGCAATTATTTGTTGGTCGGAGGCAAGCTTTGAGAAAAGGGACATTTTAAAGTAGATATAATCCAATCCATCCGGTTCGGTTTGTGCTCTCGCTCTAAGCTTGTGAATATGTAAATTTGTCTGGCATGTCACTGCTGAAACAGTGGAAGGATAAAGTGTGTTCTTTGTCTCTTTCCCCCTGCTGCAGGTCTCAGGCCTACTGGCTGAGTCATTTCCAGTCTCTCTTGTATTGTTCCGAGAACAACCAGCTCGGCGCCTTCTCCGAGGAGCTCCACAGCTGCAGCTGTCGATATGAACACGTCCCCTGTCAGCTCCCCCCGCCCTGTGCCGTCGGCGAAGGCGCCGCTTGTGCCGAGTGCGCGCCAGACAACCACACCCGCTGCGGGGGCTGCAACCAAGGCTTTGCCCTCCTACAGGGGCTTTGTAAGCCCATGGTGGCGGATTCCACAGAAAACTACTTGGGCTTCGAGACGGACCTCCAAGATTTGGAACTGGGCTACCTTCTGCAGAGATCAGATCGCAGGCTCGAGGTAGTTTCAAAAACTGTTGACTCATTTGTACGAAAGCCAAAACATGGAATGATACTAATCACGATTAAAAATTCGAAATCAACCAGCACACAATTTTTATTTTTTGATTGATTTATTCATTTGAATAGGGTCAATGCACATTAATGTAAATATACCGGATTATAGCTACAAAACTATTTTCATCCGTAGTCCCCAAGGCAGGTCAATAGATAAGAAAGAAAATATAATATATATAAATATAGACATACATACATACATACATATGAATACATAAAGAAATTATAACATGCTAAGCATTATGAAACAAAGAGAGAGGCTCTTTTATGTTGCAAGTTCAGATCCATATTGTGCCCTTCATTTTCTTCTTCAGGTTCACGCAATTTTCATCAGCAACGACATGCGTCTCAATAGCTGGTTTGACCCGTCCTGGAGAAAGCGTATGCTGCTGACTCTGAAAAGTAACAAGTATAAATCCAACATGGTGCACATGCTGCTGGGAATCTCCCTTCAGGTTTGCCTTACCAAGAACAGCACACTGGAGCCCGCGCTCACACTCTACATTAACCCCTTTGGAGGGAGCCATTCCGAGAGCTGGTACATTCCCGTCAACGAGAACGGTTTTCCTGACTGGCAGGCCACAAAGTTGGACCTGCCCTTTGACTGTTACAATTGGACTCTGACCCTCGGGAACAAGTGGAAGACGTTCTTCGAAACCATCCACGTGTACCTGCGGAGCCGGATAACCGCACCAAACGGAGCCAATGACAGCGTCTACTATGAACCGTTGGAGGTGACGGATCCTGGACGCAATCTGGGCTACATGAAAATCAACAGCATCCAGGTCTTTGGTTACAGTATGCACTTTGACCCGGAGGCTATCCGTGACTTGATTCTGCAACTGGACTATCCATACACGCAAGGCTCCCAGGACACGGCCATGCTACAGCTCTTGGAAATACGTGACCGGGTCAACCGGTTGTCACCACAGGGTCAACCCAGATTGGACCTGTTTGCCTGTCTCCTCCGACACCGACTGAAACTGACTCCCGGCGAGGTAGCTCGCATTCACGCCTCCTTGCAAGACTTTGGCTCCCGTCTGCCCAATTCCGTGGAGTACGAAAGCATCAAGCTTTGCAGTTAACGGCTACTGGAAGCACGCTCTGAACGCTCACGTGAATATGAAAGTGACTTTCTCGGACACACCTTTGTGGTGTCTTTGTTTACTTGTGTTCCGTCTTTGAACAATGGTGTGTGTTTCATCATGAATGGACCAACGGAGGGCAGCTGCAGAATGGACTCTGTAAACCACACTTGGAGACTCTCAAATGATGGTGGAAGTACAAGTACGGCATACTGCGCTAGAAATTCTGATTACAGAAATCCTCGGCAAACCGAAACATTGTAGAGAAGACTGGTCAAAGCACCAAACCTATTGAATGAGCAAAATGGATTGATGGTAAAATGTTAGTCTGTTGGTTTGTAATTTTTTTGATACGTCCCTTTGCTTCAGTAACAGTGCGCTTGCCATCAACCTCAGAATGCAGAGGTGTCAATATTTTGTAGATAAATTGATATTAAAACACACGTAACAGACGCTGGACTGATTTTCCCATTTATTTATTTCCGAAGCTCCATTTTGAAATGTCGCTCAAGATTTTTTTTTTTCTGGATTGGTTGCATGTGTAGGCAACAGATATGCAGCTTTGTCGTCAGCTCATCATAAATATGTAGAGAAATGTTGAGAAAAATTGTCATCCTCCGCAATGTTACTAAAGAATTTTGCTAGGAAAATACTGGAATGCATTGAATCCATCCCAACACAAATTCTGTTGCAAATATTCAGTGCGACGTCCTCCCCAATTGATGATTTATGGCATAAGAGGTGGTATTTTCAGTTTTAAATGCCATATATTGGCAGACATTTAAAGGTCAGAACGACTGTCATCAAACGGAGCTTTTTGCCTTCCACTTAGCGAGCATAATGGATGCTGTGCAGAGTGGCATCCAACATGCAACTATGGAAAGGCTCCAAAAGCAATGAATCATGGCGAGCTGCACCCGCACCAAGCAGATGACGCTCAACTCAAATGACTTTAGGTAAACATTTGATACATTTTGCTTTCATTATGGGGCAAATATCTTTCCCCTTAGCAGTTTTATTTCTTTTCATTACATGGTAAAAACAGTTTGACCATGTATATCAATCCGGTACTTGATATGCCATAGTGGAACACTTGCACAACAATATTCTGGAAAACTTTTATTTTTTCTCCACCCTTTCAGAGGCAGGCAAATGGATATGTTGACTTCTGACACTCGCAAATTGTCTTCAAGTGAAGTGTTTCCATGTGACACTGTAGCACATGAGTGGCGGCCTCCTCGTCTGAACCCAAACAAAACCGTGTTTGACCTGCAGAACCGAGCTCTCAAAACAGTCATTCAGTGACTGAAAAGCCACAATTCACTCAATATTCAGCAACACATCTCATTTTGACTGTTAAAACCCAGCGAAATTTTTCTCTTCGGCTTATCCCAGGGGCGTCAAACTCATTTTTGTCGCAAGCCACCTCATAGTCAAAGTTCCCTTCGGAGGGCCATTATGACTGTCACTGCCTTATACATATATGTGTATATACAGTATACAGTATATACCAAATTCATGAATAACTAGTTTTGAAACCAGGGACTAGTAAAAACTGTTCAAATATTTTAAAAAGATGAATGGTAATAAAAATTGCTAGCAATATCTTTATTTTTTTTAAAGTAAAGGCAATTTTTAATTTTAGTATTGACACAAGTTGATGCACAATTTGTCTTTGCGGGCCGCATAAAATGATGTGGCAGGCCGCATCTGGCCCCCGGACCTTGGGTTTGACAACTATATAATCCCCAATGAAATATTATGAAGGGTGATGTGTGAACTTGATGTCGTGGCTCCGACTAAAGTGTTGCCAATTATGTAATCTACTTCTGACAAATGTGAAAAGTAGGAGCGAGGATGGCATGAAAGATTCATGAAGGTTGAAAATGGAACCCTCAGCAATACTCAAAGTCACGGCGAGCGGGCCAGGCGCGAGCGATTTCACCACCGAGACTAATTGAGAGATCTGTTGAGAAATGTCACTGACCCAACCGGTTAATGACTGGCTACCCATGCTTACCATTGCTTACCATTCCTTACCCGTGGCATCCCAAATACACGGGCAAGTTTTGTCCTGAAAATGTGTCTGAAACAAGTCGTTCTTCATCTGTTAGAACACATCAACCAATTTACATCACACCGCCCTCAAAGCATGTCTACTTGTCATTTTGTGCTTTTAGCAGTCTTTCAATGTGCGCAACGACCGAGAGTCGCTTTTTCACTTCCTTCTGTCATTATGCTCTGTTTATATGGCAATTGTGATTGCTCAGCCCCTATTACGATCACTCAAGATGAAATGCGGCTTTTACATTAGAGATATAAGAAAATCCACATTATTCGAATCCACAAAAAGAAGGCACTCAGTGCAGAGGAAAAAGAAATTGAAGAGAAATGCACTCGACCCAATCGATGCATCTTCGGAAAGCTAGGCTATTAATGACACGTAGTATTGTGTGGTTGTACATTAAGCAGCGGTACGGTTGAAGGCTCACAAAAAGGCCAACTTTTTTCTTGTTCTCGTGGGTCCACATAGTGGAACAAAACAGACCAGAGTAGGCGAGGCCAAAGGTACGTGTCGCCCACCGATAAATCAATAGCCTTCTTTATTACTTGAGAGAACAAAAGGAGCTCCGTGAAGATCAATACCAGCACTGCTCATTCTCCTATTTCAAGAAGAAAAGAAAACAGATAATTCTCCCGACATCGGACCGTCCGGTTCCCCATGATCATCGCAGATTCAAATTTTGGCCCGTTGAATATACAAGGACAAATCATTTGTGATTAGCCGGATGATGTCGCGATGAGTTCCATTCATCGGGTGTAAATTGAAAGATGGATTCAAGTGTTGTTTGTGTGCCAGCCTAACGGTCACGTCTTTTTGTTTTCACATTAATACCAACGTCTTTGCAACTTATCTCCGGTATCACACTTTGCTTTATTTGTACTAGCGGCACTTCAACAAACCTTCAACACTTAGCCATCAGAAACAGTGCGTTGCTTTTATTTTTTTTATTAAAAAAAAAACAACTTATGTTTCATTGATTATTTTTCAAATCAGAATTTTATTTGAACTCTACAAGCCGCCGCTGCTGCTGCTCCCTCGAGCTTCAATGTGATTGGTACAATCTGGACACAGACGAATAAATGAGGCTTGGCATTCTTTTGCAATGACTTTATTTCAGTTTCCCCCTCAAAATGACTTTTGTTTTTTCCATCACGAATTGACTCGCACATGTTCGAGCAGCAGTCTCCAAACATTTTTCTGCCACCGACCACTTTCAGACGTCTAGTAAACAACCGACCGTGCTTATTGGTAATTATAACCGTGTCCATTTATCAAACAATGCAGCGATGGCACGCCAGTGCACTAAACTGCTTGACGAGTTAATCGGTCACATGCATGAACATTTACCCAAGTTCCCATGGGAGAAAACAGGGGAGATGAACAGAAAGAAATGTAATTACTTCTCCATATTCATATCACTTTAATTATAGATAGCACTCAATATTTAACAAGAGCAGGCGGGCGGGCGGTCGAACTTCTTTGTGTTTGATTTCACACAGTCCATAAATGCCAGTGACTGTCAATCATCGCAATTTGAAGTTAAGTGAGTTGAACGTCAAGTAAGTTGGAGCTGGGATGAGTCTGGAGAGTTGAGAAACGTACAGCGGGACACAGCAACATTCAATCAGGCTTAATTGAATGTGAAAGTGTCATTCCGCCCATTGAGTGACTGCCTGCCTGCCTGCCTGCCTGCCTGCCTGCCTGATGGAGGTGCCTTTACAGTGGGGAAAGGAGAAAAAAAAAAAATACAAAAAAGCTAATCAGCCTGGTCCCGGAGACTCATTTTAGGCAGCAGCAGCAGCAATTACCAAAGAATTGCTTTAGGGCTTTCCTGTGTATCTCTTATTAGACAATATTTCGCTGTGACGTGTTCTCAGCACTGGAATGAGGCACGGGGGGAGCGGGGCATTACTCGGGAAGTATTTGGTCATCAAATCACGAATCACATTTTCCAAATTCATTTTATTAAAGGCAGCCTTGGATTGTGCTTCTTTGCATAAATTTCAGGCCTCCAAACTTGCACCTGCTAATGAATCCAGAAAATGGATTAGCCGTTGATATGCTAAACAACAATAATTACAATTGAATCATTGTGGTGTCGTGCACGTTTTGCAAACACCTTTTTTCATGTTTTGCTTATTCCATGTTTTTTTTTTTTTTTTTTTCTACCGCTGCTGAGTGCAAATGACAATACCAAAGGCACTCCAACGCAATTGCCGATGAAGTTAGAATAAGATGAATCCTGTGAATGGAAAGTTTAAAAAGTTCCTCAAAAAACTTTGGATCTCGACTGAAGCAGGCTGCTATGATCTAAATTTTATGGAAGACCTGCGGGAAGACCGGAGTATCGACCTCCAAGGACGCTTCTTTGAGTAATGAACGCTGTCCATGTCGTCGCCATATCAGATGTGGAGAAGCGGAGCCCCGTTCTTTTGCTGCTTCACAATCTAACAAGCACTTCTTAGTCAAAACAAATCTGCCAGAAGATTCTATTTGGCTTTCATAACATCATTTTGTTAATCATTTTGTTATCAATCTGGCTGATGTCGGGGATAATACAATGAAGTCCAGTGCATAATATCCTAACAACAAAATTGTCTGGAAGTAAGTACTCGGATTGATGTACTCTGCTAATTCTTACGTGATGTGCCAAAGATAAAAGGCAGAGATGTCAGACAAAAGGGTTTTTCCACTCATCCCGACCCAGTGATTGCCTTAATTAGTGATCAAACTGATATAAATGACAGAATATTCAAGCATTAAGCATATTCGTTGGACCATTAGGTGCAGTTTATTAGAAGCGCGGTCTCAATGAACAGGCCGATTTTGAAAAATTTCTATATATAGGCGCACATGAAGGGAAACAACCTATTTAGCAAACAAATCAAACATTATTCCTCTTCAATTCGTATATAAACAGGAATAAATTCCAATCTAAGGCTGCTTTCTTTGGCGCTCTGTCGATTTAAGGGGAAATGTAAGCATTTTGAAAAGTGTGCCTTCTTGTTTGAAAACTGCAGTCAGCAAAATACATTAAATGTAAACGTACTACTTATTCAGGAAAGCCCCATGTCACGACCACATTTGAAGGATCATAGGTGTCAAACCCAAGGCCCGGGGGCCGGAACCAGACCCACATGTCATTCTATATGACCCGCGAGATCAACTCATGTCAACTCCTATGATTCTTGATAAAACCTGTACCATACTTTTTAATTTGCTTGTGTGATAAATAATAATGTTGAGATTTTCTAAGAATTGTTTTACCCTTTTTACAGCAATTTGAACAATAACTGAAGAAAACATTAGTTCTGATTTCAAAACTAGTAATCCTTCTATTTGTTGTGTATATGTATTCATATGAGACGATTAAACATTTATTTGGTATCACTGTCATAACGGCCCTCTGAGGGAAGCCGTAACTACAAAGTGGCCCGTTATAAAAATGAGTTTGACACCCTTGTGCTAATGCGAAGGAGATGAGATATTTCTGATCTTTTTCTTGAATGGAAGCGGACAACCATGCAACCGTCTCACCGTAGCATCTGTTTTGCATGCGAGTCCCATTCTGCTCGTTGACAGAAAATGATCAATTATTGCGCTGGCTGTCGCTGAGTGCCTGCAAAGGCAGGTCCCACCAATCTTTGTCGGCGTGCTTTTCGCTTACATCTGTCCTGACGTTCATTTTGCTTTCCTGTTAGTGTTATCATTATGGATGCTCACATGTTTTTGACAACTCTTCAGATAATCTCCCCCAAGGTGGGAATTGGAAATGATGGGCTTCTCATACATTTGAAGGGTTAGAAAATCAACGAGCATATTTCAGCACTTTCATTGCTACAAGGAACCGGAACTGTACATCGTTCATAAAATGCACATAGTCATATTTCTTTTATTTTGCTTGAAGTTGTGCATAAGCCCTGTATTGACTCAAAGTTAGAACATTGTGAAAATGATTCAATGAAATATTCTCTGGGTCCAGTTAAAGCCTGCATTGCTTGGATTATTCTTTGTTGTGAGCAAGCGAGTTGTTGCGGACTAATGCTTTTCTTGGAGGCTTACTGCCGCGTTCCAATGAAAGAGCACAGGCATGTATGCGTGGATATTGCTACCTGCACTCTGACACTGAGTGGTCAGGACAAATGTCCCTTTTGGGGACAAGAAAGTCTATAAAATAAAATGAAATGAAATGGAATGAAATGCAGAGAGGTCTTATGACAAGAACAATAAAGGCAAACAGAGTTTAAATGGTATTACCTTGTTCAAATACTTTAATTTTGTCTTTTTACAGGCTTTTTTTTTTTTTTAGGGGGGCGGCATTTTGTTTCACTTACTGATCATAAATTGGTATTATGGTTATGGTTTCCCCAACAAGATGAAGGCAAAATAAAAACAAGGTCAATTGCTCTTCAGAACTTCAAACTAAACACAATGTCTGGTATGTGGACATTTATTTGCAACGAACGTTTCATCTGAAGAAAACAACAGGATTGTGTTTAAGCCTTGACATTCTTGAGCTTGATAATTAAAACTTCCTCTTGATGGTAAAAAGAGCTCATCTCAAGGATGCAAGCACCCAAATCAAAAGTACGCAGCGCCGGCAAGATTATCATGCGAGCAAAGCGTCGGGGACACTCGAGACGCCGCCGTGCAACTTGTCATGTACGGCACGCGGCTGCTTGCAAGCTCATGTTGACGCAATCAAAGGGCCCAATATGCATAGCAAAGAGCTTGCTTAATGAACTTGCTCTGACAAACAAACAAACGGAAGGCAGCCAATCAGACACCATTGTATGCCTTTCAAGTCTCTGATTGGCGCTAAGAATCAATAACATGACGGCTTCTCAGAGTGCCAACAATAGCCACAAATGATGCTCATGCTACACTCAATCATCATTTTCATCTTCTTTTTCTTCAGCTTTGGCTTTGAAGGAATGATAGCCGCCCATGGTAACGCCTTAGTATTGGAATGTGATTGGTAAACAAGAGCTGGAGCACTGTAGACAGGCTATTGACGGTGGGCGGAGATTAGAAACAAATGATCCATCCGTATGTCTCGGATTAAATAATCAATTTCAGTTCAAATCAATTTCACAGTGAAGCTGCTGCAAGAGCTCCTTCGATATGCTTTTGTGCTTTTCAAGTGAGCACTCTAGAGCATGCAGGGCCTGGATGCTCCTTCCCTGCACACTTCATATTTTTTCTCACTCAAGTCGGAAAGTAAATAACAGCACACATCCGGAAGTCTCATTTTAACAAGTGCTTTTTTTGGGCTTGGATTTAATTGCAAAGGCATCCCTCTCAAGTCATATGTGTGACGTGTCAGCGGTTGTGCAGGCAGCCATGCACATGCAGACAGGAAACAATTTCCCACAAGACCCACAAATGACATTTGGAATCCAAGACGAACATCTCATGGAAATAGCGAGGCTATTTTTGTGAGCGCAATTATACACACACGATGAAGAATGCTTCGAGCGACTGAACCCAAGACAAATCATTTCCATGTATTGTCATTCATAGTTTTGGCAAATGGATCAAAAAAGAACCTCGAGTGTATCTCATTAAATTGCTCCTGGAACAGAGTCAATAAATTTGACAGAACAATGACATTCTTGGTATCCAGCACAAAAAAAATAATAATAATAACAATCTCTGAGACATTCATCAGAGACAGCTGTTTCTCTTGCGGAACTGAAAAAAAAAAAAAAAAAGCACAACCAAATTGAAAAATGCTCTAGTCTGTTGGGATTGAAATTGAATATTTCAAGCGGGAATCATACAGGCCACAATGTGTCCGGAAGTAGTGCATCTTCCTCCCAAAACGTTCAGGTCAACATTTCCTGCAAGTGTTCCATGTTGAACTTTTAAAGTGCACAAAAAAGCAATATTTGACACATGAGCCCGATGACTACAAATTGCCTGACGGGTTCCCCGTCGGCTGCTCTCAGGGAAGGCAGCCAGGAGCCTTTCATGTAAAATCCCTATGACAAAACAAACGGGGCAATGGCATATACGAGCAAATTTCAAAGCGGCTGTTAACATCGCCCCTTCGATTGGCTTTGTATTAACGAGCCTCGTCGGTGGCTCGTCCGTAAGCATCAAATGAGCGGCCATCGCTCAATCCGGTGTGTGGACCGCTTTTGATGAGCTAAAATAGGCACGAGTGCTTGTTTCCTTTCACACTCTCTTCAAATCACAAGCAGAGGCCATATTTTGCTGCAACTATTTGTTTATCTGCAACTAGACTCAAAGCACAGCAACACTTTTTTCCCCACCATTTTAGTCCAACTCCAGACCTTTTTGTAGGAAGCAGCTTCAGCGTTAAAGGTCAAGGTCATAGATAGCATCTACTCAGCTGTTTTTTTTTATTCATTTATTTCCTAAATAGCAATTCATCATGACCTTTTTGGGAGCTCTTGGTCCAGAAAACAAATTTGCTAAACTCTTTGGTGGTTTTCTGTACATTCCTTTGTATTTGTGCGACGAATTGCAGATTTTCATCAGTGCTTCTGTTCCTCCAACTTAAGGGCAGCGCTCTCGTCCAGGGTGTTGTGTGAACTACATGTAACCTTGAGCTGTCCCACATGCATTGAGATAGAATCACGAGGCGAGCTCCCGGGAGTCTCCTCTCTTGATGACCCTCAGCTCTGAATGGCTTGACTTTACCTGGAAGGAGTGTTCGTACCCCCCCACCCCCAACCGACCGACTCCCTCGCCTCCACAGTCAGAATCATTTTGCCTTTGAAATTGATTCAGCCAATTGTCGGGCAACGGAAGACAAACTTTAGCCCTTACTGACCTTCCTCCACAACCAAGGGAGTTGGGTTACGTGATCACACATTTACAGGAGGTTTTGACTTCTACCTTTAAAAAAAAAAAAAAAATGCAGTGCTATTCATTAAAAGCACACCATTTTTTTTTTTTGCTTGATGCTGGAAAGTAAGGCACGCCTCCGTTGAAAAAAGCAGGAACATTAATTGTGAACATCATCAAAGAGGCACACCTGCAAAAAGAAAAAAACGTAAGCAGGTAGTAGCTGACCTCAGAGCGTGTGGAGCTGCAATTAATGGCTGCAGGAACATTTTTCAAAACATACTAATTGCCAATTTGACGAGGCTTTTATTCAAGCACCGCACCTGCTTATGAAAGCAGACCTGATGTTATGGCATCAGTGCTCATGTGTAAAAGGCCCATCTGGCGACATTTTCTGATCTTTCGCAACAGGGTTGGGAGGGCAACTTGAAAAAATACATTCTCATACTGTTACGTATTCAAAAAGGAATGGCTTTGAAATGCTAGAGCAAGCAAGAGTTCCCAAAATGCAAAACCAAAACTTGAGAACTGAAAGGCAAACATGGGAAGTTGCTAACCACTTATTTATGAATTTAACTTCATCACATGTGCAGAGATTGCCAACAGGTGGTCCACAGCCCTCTCGTGGTCTGTGGCGCCATTGCAGATGGTCCGCGAAATTGGAAATGGAAAATAATTGTAGCATTTTTAAAAATAAAATTGATTTATTACATACTTGATTTATGTTCCAGCTAGTTTTGTGAACAATCAATTGACTTTTTCTGTCTTCCTGGGAGTGTTTTCACCAAGTGTAGCAAATTTGAACAGGCGCCCCCCTCCCCAAGCAAAGTTACAGGGACTACTAATTCTAACAGCAGCCCTATTACACTAAATCAACCCGTGAGAATAAGTCCCCCCTCTCATTTTCAGATTCTTAGCCATCAACATTTTCTTGCCAACGGCAATTCCTGACTTTTTCACGTGGGTCAGTCGTTGAGTGGTTGTCTCCAAACTTGTAGATGCTGGGTTCAATCCTCAAGCCCGGTGATCATGTCAAAGTGTCCTTGAGCAAGGCATTTTATATTTATATATTTTGCTCCCAGTAGGGCCTGGCAGAATCCATTCATGGCAGCATCAATTTACTTTTTTTGTCTTCTTGGGTTGTTTTCACCGTGTAGCATATTTGAACAGGTTCCGCCCTCCCCAAGCAAAGTTACAAGGGGTGTGGCTCTGTTATAGAGTGAAAATCTTCAACGTTCCAGGTGGTGGGTTCAATCCTCAAGTCAATTTAGACTTGATTTATTTTCCAGCTAATTTTGTGAATCATTTATCCATCCAAATTATGTCAAATGTAGCTGAGATTCCCAAAATAGACATACAGATGCAAATAAATATCCTGTATTGGTCTATCCTCCTTCAGTGCAAAATAATATTCTACCAAAGCAGTGGTCTCCGAGTTGCTTCTTGGTTATAATGGTGGTCCCTTGGACAAAAGCAGTTGAAAACCCCTGCTATGAAGAATAGATTTGATCCTGACAAATTTTCCACATGAGCAGTGTTGTGCACAATGGAAAATTGGCAAGTTAAACTTTTTGATGCAATTTTGGCAATGATCTTTAAACGGCCACTACAAAATTTAAAATCAAAATGGTGTTTTCAAAAAGGAGATGAAAGAGAGCTACTGGCGAAAACCAAGAAGTTGAGGTTGCAACATTGTAGCAGACTGGCTAGCAACAACTGTCTTTTTCTGGTTTCTGTTTAAGTAGCCTGCTAATGACAATTGCCATCAGGTATGACACAGGAGACCCACCCACCGCCACTCTCTATGGAAACTGCAACAGAAAGGGGAAAAAAAAAACAGCATTGTGACATCTGTGGGTGATTAGTGGAATATTCACATTGGGTTGGCTCGCCAGCTCACTTCCCGATAAATAATTTGCAGGTGAACAATTTTGACAGCTCTCACTATCAACAAAGTAGGACTATATACTACATAGTATAAGACTATGTACTCTTATACTTTGAACTTTGAGTCATATTTTAGCTCAAATCTTAGGTGCATATATACATAAATATGTAATGGAAATACATAGTTGCATAACCGCATGCACTGCATGACAGACAGCTCAGACGCACAGCGGCCCCTTATTCATGGGTGAGTTACATTCTTTGTTCTGAGATATTACGTTGACCTCTACAGCATGCATTCAAAGATTACCTTGACATCTGCTGGCCGGGTTTCAGAAAGCTAATTAATCTCTGATGACCTGACGTTTGTCGGTGTGTTCTAAAAGCATCTCTAGTCTGGGGCTAAGAAGTCACAATAGGTCAGCTCCCAATGGCCGTTATTTTATTTCTTGGAGTTGGCCATGAACTGATTCTTGGAAATCTTTCCAGAAAGTAAAAAAAAAAAAATTGCTGAAATATTGGAGTGGGCGCTGTTGGTTATTCTTGGCCAGATGACATTTGATGCCTGAATGTGTTTTCTAAAAGTTTCACATGTAATGAGCCTCTTCTCTCTGAGCGATCCACAGCAACCGGAGCTCACCTCCCACTACATCACATTTACGGCGATGGTTTATTTATTTCTCGCTCCTTTCCTTGCAACATCACCCTTGAGAAATAATCAAATTCTGGAGAGAGAATGCACAATTAATTAAGAAACGACCAAAGCATTTTGCAATATCACCTCTGACGCGCTGTCTCATATTTGAGTGGGATTTCTCTTCCTTGACATTTGGAATTTGTATAAGCCATAAAAAACAAAACATTACACAGCCCCAATGTTCAGTAGGTTTAGAAACTGCCTCTTCAGAGCAATGGACATTCTTGAAGCCATTTGCAAAAGTATTGCTTTGAAGAGTGCCTCGGGCAAAATTATTCGTACAAAGTTGCCAAGAATCAGGGTGAGACCAAGAATCTTTTTCAACCATCAGGGCGCAGTTTCCTGGGGACCTTCGCAATCGCATCGGAACCTCAACGCCAATCGACTTCAGCAGTTGAGCCATATGAAATCCGTGTTAGCTGTGTTTTTGTTTCCCAGACAACGGCAGAAGTCTTGTGAATCGCACTCGCACAAAGCTGCGACGACTGCTCGCTCGGCCAACAGTTGTTTTATCTTAGTGTGCAGGCTCACAAAGAAGCACATTGAGTCTCTGCTCACTCGGCGAGCTTTTCCTTTCTCTTGCCTTTTAACAAGAACGGTCTCTATGTTATCAGAAAATTATTCCGTCCAGAATGTAAGACCATAATATCTCCATATGTTGAAAGGCACTTTTCTTCCCGAGTCTGGACAAATTTGATTGATTCCTCTTGGCCAATTAGCCATCCTTAAGCCTTTGTACACGTTGGACAAAAAGAAAAGATGAATGTTAAATGGAGTGATTAGTTGGCTGTAATTATGGTGTGGTTTGGATTTTTTTTGCCCCTCAGCACATCACTCCTTATTTAACTCAAGTGGAGCGCTAAGAAAATGATAATTTTAGTCATGGCCACCTCCGTGGTGACCTGCTACCGTTATAACGTTCAAATAATACTTTGTTCTCCAACTTTGAGCCTCAAGGGTTAGCCTGTTTACAATGTTATAGATTGAGGGTAGAGAAGCCCGGTTCTACAAGAGCCACGTCGTTTCCCTGAATGTCTCAAAATAGATGATTCAAAAGGTGGGCACAGTGCGCTCTGCACAAGCATGGTAACAATCCTGATCATTCCAATCAGGTGTGTTGGAGGAGAAAGTATTTTACTGAAGATTTTAGGCCACCATTTTAATAAAATCTTACTTGAAACTATATCACAGAGTGGCACCAAATTGCCACTGTTGTTTTCAGTCGAAGCATAACACCAGAAAGTGTGAAGCCACACATCCTCAATGTCACTTTTGATGAGAGTGGATGGAGGCTAATGTGTGCAGAGGGGACCATCTGGCCGAGCTGACTCGGGCTGTCAGCTCAGGCCAAGTGACCTTGCCAGGGACCGGACCTGGAATCGCCTTGATGCTACTAATCTTGGACCTTGGAGATTGCCAAAATGAGCAGAGCTTTGAAAAATGTTGAAACTGGAGACAGTCTTGTAACATCGCAGAGTATAAAAACAGTACTGTATCAGGAATTTCAATCGAATTTGCTTTCTTTTCTTTATTTATTTATTTTGGCAGAGATCAGTGGTGGAGCCCAGAAGTGTCCAACAACAAAAAGTTACATAGGACAGCTCATACAATATGTTCTATAAAGTCAAGGTTCTAAATCCATTTCTACATTTAATGCGGCGGGGAAGCTCAACGCTAAAGATGCCGTTTCTTTCATCCATCAACTGATGTCCAATCTTGGCAAGGTCATCTTCTGATACCTGTCAGAATATGAAACAAAAAAGTCATTACTGCCCAACAGAGAGCGATTGAGGGGATCAGGGTTTTTTTTGCCGTGGCCTCTGACAGCAATCGCATGCTGGCCGCATCTCAGCCGGGGATGCCTCTGACGGCGAGGCTAATGGCTTCGGCAGAGCTCTCACAGCACTCAAGTTGGAGCTTTGTTAGATGTTTTTTTTTTTTGCAATCTTTGTATTTCCCCAATACTGTCCGACTTGCATCGGCTCCCTGCCCACCTACTCTGAAAATATTACATGGCTTGACACCTTCCTCTTCTATCGTGGGCGCTGTGACGGACTTTTCACATGGTCATTGAGAGCGCCAAAAAGAAATGTCTATTAGGGCTCCAGTACTCTGGAATGTTCTACTTTTGGAAGTCGATGGAATGTTGGGGAAGAACCAATCCTCCAAGCAGAACACCAGCGCTCCATTTTACGACATCAAAATAAAACTCGACAGAGAGCATTATCTGAAGTGAGCAAGCTGCAGACCCCGGGCAAGCGATGGAAGATATGCGCTTCGAAATTGCAACGGCAAGTGTTATCTGCACGAACAAGAGGCAATTCCTGGCAAAGTGCATCAGCACGACACAAGTTGGATGGAAGTTCTGGCAGTGCGCTAAAAGTGCATTCCGAGAGAAACCGTTGTCTCTAAAAGGCCCCAAATACACGTTGGTATGAAAGTCCAAGTGATTAATGCAGGGACGGGCCCACAGATGCCTCTGCTGACCTTTAACATATTACAAAGTAGAAACGGGATGAAATGCTCTGAAGCAGATGAACAGAAAATTAACAAACAATCAAAAAAGGCGAGACGATATTTATTGGATGTTGCCTGAAGGCAAAACAGATTACTTTTGTTCACGCATCCTTTTTGCCATGTCTGCAACTGGATTGATTTGATTTTTTTGTTTTGTGTCATTTGGAGTTGGCCATCCATCCAAACAAACAAACATACCACAAGAATGGCAGTTGCGCCACTTGCAGTCAAGATCAGGATGACCCAGTTTTCTGGTGGCCAATGCTGCCGCACAGGTATAAATCTCTGTGACTCAAATGCTTTCTTGATTGATAGCGTCATCAACTGGCAAGTTTGCCTATGGAACCTCTGGCCCAGTTGCCAAGAAGAAGCCCAAGTTTTTCCCGCTTGGTACTCAAGTTGAGAAATGGACTGAAGTTATACGTCATGACTTGGAATGCCTTTATTGAGATTTCTTTCACTGGAGAAATGCGTTCCTAATATTATTTGCACTTCAACATGCTGGATGATTTATTATCGACCAAGAATTATTCAAAGGCAATGGCCTTTAAGCACCTCTTGATGTTCTTTATTTTGATTCTTAAATGTGATTCTCAATTCAGTATATTTGCAACAATGTTTATCTTTTATTAAGTTTGTCAACAGAATGAGCGGCACGGCATTTGAGTGGGTGGCGTGTGCGCTTCGGCGGCGGTGACATTCATTTTCCTGGAAAATAATAAGCTCGTTAAATAGTCGGAATGTTTTTAAACGCTATTATCTGCCCCATTTCACTTTAATTGCTTAACTGGCTCCTTGGCAGATTGCACAGCTTCTACAACATTGACTCATTTGGTCAGCTGACAGCAGAATGTTGAGGCAAACGCATCATGATAATGCCCAGTGGGGAGGGGCTATTTGTTATCCTGCAACGATCGTCTGTCTTCTTAACGACTTGAAATGGCATCTCTGGAAAACTTTCACCAAACTTACCACGAATGGAAGGAAAATGAATGAATCATTTTATGTTGCAATACAAACCACGTCTAAATAGGGACAAGGTATTTCGTGGAAATCCAATATTTGTGTGCGTGCACGTGGCTAAATGTAGCTTAATAGGACAACAACAACACCTGCCGTCATTGTCGCGAGGAGAGCAAAGAATCCTCAGCGCATTCATGAGGAGCCGACACATCTGTAAAAACGTCCATCCAGGGGAGTCGCCAGCGTTCATGGATGAGGGCAGCAGCCCCCAAGACGTCCAACACGCATGCGTACATCGGCTCATTAAATGCGATCCCGTCGTCTACCTCAACGAAACTGAACCATTTGCTTGAAGTCGCACCCGGGAAAGGCCAAAGCCGCCTGCATGTGGAACACCAGCTCGAGCCAAATCTTTTGTTCCTATGAGCAACGTGCACCGCTGTGCTGTTCCAATTCAGTCGTGCGCACCCCAAAATACAACGAGGCGCTTTAGTTCACAGTTTGTGGCGTGTAGCCAAGGGAGGCTGACCCATTTGCAGGAAAACATCACAAGATGAAGAATTGATACAAATTAACAGGACAGGCAAAACAAATCCAGTCAGACGAACGGTGGAGACTTGCTAATGGATGCCATTATACTTTTTAATAAGACTTCAAAGAAAACCGAAGCTGGTTAAAAAATTCAATTAAAACTGGAGGCCACGCATTCGGCAGTAGAATCTTTCTACGGGTGGGTGTTTTACCTTGGTGATATAAAGATCAAGAGCGGTTGGTTCCCTCATGCCAAGCGGGACACTCGCATTGGCCCCGTCAGACTTCAATACTATGTGACAGGTCGGCGGATCAAAGAACGAGCCGGCTCCCAGTTCTACCACTCGGCGAGACAGAATTCTGACACATGCTTGATGGAGACTTGGCAAAATGGAGTCTAATCAGCTTGCTGCTTCCAGGTTGTGATTCCCTAATAGGAACGGCCATGACATTGACACAAAGTGCGGCCTCCAGAAGATTTTTTTTTTTTTTTCGAGGCGAGCTTTACAAGCATCCTGAATTGCTCAGCGGCTCGGGATTAATTTGCTTTTGCCAATTCCAGGCACTGCATGTGTCAGTGAGTTTTTGATTTGGAACTGGGTATGGTGCTGCTCGTTTCTGTCTTGAAATATTTGCGCATTAATACCTTGCACTTCAAACCATTAACAATGGAAAATAAAAATGAACACTTTGCCCATAAGTATCAGTCCCTCGATGCCCGTCCATAATGAGCTTCCCTTTTTCCCCCATTTTTTTCGCTCCTTTTGTAGCCAGCTGCCACAATTTATTCAGCCTAGTATCTGGTGCTTATGAGAAATGATGAATATAGATTCCAGCATTTATCATGTGTGCTTTGCAGTCACGGCCCAAGAAATAGGTCCCTGTTAGATGTATCGACTGCAAAGTACGTGTAACGTTGCAATCCCCGAGGTCCAGCTGTGTACTCTGCGGCTGATTAATTGACAGGTCAGCGTCTGTGCTGAGCCCGTTGCCCGATTTATTGCATGTCAGATATTTCCGTGGAAGTGGAAGAGGCGGGAGAAGCTGTTGGGTTTGACCCCGTTGAGAATGATATTTTTCTCCTGTCGTGCGGCTAACCGGCAAAATAATCAGCAAGTCAAATACGGTAAAACTTATTTCATGTCTGTCATTATCTTCAAAAGCTATTTTTGGCTTTATAAAAAAACAAAACATAATATTAGCCGATTATATTGAAACAGTATGCGCTACCACCCTTGTTCACAAAATACTCACAGATGATGTCATGAGCTTGGGTCACACTTCCTGAGTTGTTTTGTACAAGACAAGTTAAAGTTGGGTCAAAGTGATAAATGTTATTGGTTGGTGCCACCAGTTTCTCCCATTTTCTTTTACTGCTCAACCAAACTTGTTTTTTTTTTCCTTCTCATTGTTGGCGTTCCGATGAGGTACAAAACATTTCGATGCACAAATGGAGATGCCAATTCGCTTATTTGAAGCTTTGATCGATACCGTTTTCAGTAGGAGCCACTGAGAGAAACCGTAACGATGATGTGACACACAATAAAAACAAGTTTGACACTTCCACGGCAGATTTGTTTGACTAATATGTATGAAAAAAAGTATGTTTATTTTCTACAGCCAACACAATGCACTCAAAACAAAGATGTCGATTGTTTATGGAGCTTTCTGGGAGAAAAACGGCAAGCTACGATGCCCTTGGGTGGCCGTTTCATTCCAAGTTTCTCCTCACATCTGTAATGACCTTGGGAGGCAATTCAATCTGCAATTCATTCTCTCCGCCTATTTTGAGTCTCAATTAGACTTCAGACACAAAGGGACAAAGTAAAAGTGACTTGCTAAGGAGAAGTAAAAAAAAAGAAGAAGAATCTCATTTAAAGTGGCTTGCTTTCCCCCAGCACATTTGACAGCTTTCATTTTCTTTTTTTCATCAGTTCAACATTACACAGTATTGAGCCGATCAATCGTGAATCGTATCGATTAGCAGATAATAACCTTTCCAACGCTGGAAGCCACAATAAAATGGCTTGACTAACATTGGTTGTTTTCTGACATGTTTCAAGTAAACACACAAAAGAATATATTTTTTATCAAATGCCATCACCGTATTCGGCAACTAGAAGCTAACCCAGCTGACTTTTGGCGACAGGCGGCGCTCCCCAACACCCTACAACGATCTTCTGCATATAAGCAAAGTATATCCAGAACTTCCCCATGGGGACAAGTAAAGGAGTATCGCAACTATTTGAATTGGTACAGCAGATGTATCCGGCATCGATGATGAAGATTAAGCAGCCGGCCGGGGCTTCTAAGGACGCTTCAGCTTCCTCCTAGGATTCTGATTTTTAACAGCGATTATCAAATTGAAAATCTGCGATCTGGGCGTTTGAAACAATTTTTGACAGCTGGCCCAAGATGAGCGGGAAATGAAGCTCATCTCTCACTTTGATTAATCTCTACAAAGTGTAATTACACACTGTCGTTAATTCCCCCTGTCTCTTCTCCTTGCTATTCATTTTTAATTATTTCCACCTGTTGGCTTTTTCTAATTGAATATCTCCATAAAATTAGGTTAGATACATAGTATGAAAATTCATCACATAATACAGATGTTTAGCTGGTATTGAGAGGTTGTGGGGAAAAAACTGTACTTCTTCCCAATATGATATTTAACATCTTATGTAATGAATGTATAATAATGTAGTGAAGGACTGATTCGTATGTTGCACATGTGTGATGGCGTGCTGGACATCAGGGGTTCTCACGCCTGCTTTTTATAGACAGTAAGTCGGATTTTGTCTCCAGCGAGATTTAGACTCACGTGATCTTATGGACTGACCACACTCTCACTGACCTTAGAGGAAATAACAGGCTGAGAAAATCAATGGTCTTGCATTTGAAGTGTTTCACTTCAAAAAAAAGAAAAATATGGAGCCCTAGAGAAATCCTTCATTACACTTGAAACATCGACTCGGACACACCATGGCTCATTAAAGTTGCTTACTATCTGCAGGCAGAAGTTGAGATCAATCAATGCCTGCTATGCCGAGTACCGCACTTTCCATTGACTTCACTTCAGCCCTGTTTTTTTTTTTTTTTGAATAATAAATAACAGCATTTTGAATAGCGTCAAATGTCTGTAAATACATAATTAAATGGCAGTAATATTTGCAATCAGTGATAAATAAGACAGGTCCACAGAGGTTGTTTCATTTTAAATTAAATAATAAAACAAAACGGGACTTGAAGCAGTTCTGACTAAAGCTGAAGTGTTTTTTTCTTTATTCATAAAGGAGAAGATAATTATCCCCAATAGCTCCAGTTTAAACACACTACATTGTAAGCCCAGCAGGATAAAATCTAACTTGATAAAAGAAGGAAGTACAGTCGCAGAGCAGAGTTCATTTTTCCACTATTTCGGGTCAGTAAACGGAGGGAATGAGACTTTTGCTTGTCATGATTTTTGGAAAAGTAAAAGCCTTGTTAAAGCAACCCCAATTACCAGAAATCGTTACCTGCTCTGCCTTGTATTTTCCCATACAAAATGCCTCCAGAAGCCATTTAGGTCAGACGAGTCTCTCATGACCAATGAGAAGAATGCTGACTGGAGAAGCTGCAAACTTTTCTATATTTTGCTGTGACACACTTGTGACGGTGGCTCGCTCCAAATATATGACATTGAAAAAAAAAAACCCACGTTTTTCTATCTCTGACCCCCAAAAGCATTGTTGTATGCAGACATTTTGACCTTCAGTGAGAAAAATGAAAGTGCACTTTCTTTTCTATTACTAAAACACAAACTGTCGCCTTCAGTAGCTCCAAAAATGACCCAGTTAGTGTAGCTCCACAAATCACGTACGTTTTGGAGCTCAACTTTACTTACAGAGTTGAGAATGCTTCAAACTTGTGCTTATTCATCACTTTGTAGTCTGGTTATGGCGTTCCCTCCACATTTATGCACTTGCTGTGTTTGAATCAAGGTTGCAGAATCATTCACAGTGACTAGTTCTGTACGGTGTGGCGAGAATATTACCGCGCAAGGTGAGACAACCCCTCCCCCTCGCCACTCAGAGCGAGAGCCTCTTTTAATTGTAAAGCCATCGCTGTCCTTATTTTATCATCCGTGGCCTCCTCAGAATGCTCCAAAGAAGAAAATAGCCCACACGTCCTCATTTTAGCTGCATTCCTTTTATACTCAAACGCCTTCCTGCTACATTGAAACGCCTTCCTGTTCAACTGAAGTCTCAGTTGTATTTATGAGAGGCTTTCAATTGGGCGCGTGAGAGCATTTTAGTTGTGAGTGTGTGCAAGAACATGGCATTTCAATTGTGTGTATAAAAGCTTTTGACTTGCGTGTGAGGTTTTTACGATAGTGTGTGAATGTGTTTTGTTTCATATATGTGTTAATGGTAATTCTGAATGATGTTTATATATCGATTCTTGTTCCTTTTGACCCAACTCGTTTTAGAGGAATTGAATGTTTTGCTTTTCAACTCTCAATATCAACCAGAGGTTTTACTTTAATTAGTCAACCAAATGTTGCCTGGGAAAATGTCGTACAAATGATCCTCAGCCAAATATTTATTCATTTTTCTCCCCTAATCAAATTCTCGAGCACCCTCAGGATGAATGATTTCCCTGTTCAATAGAACACTTGGTGACCAGATGAAATGACTTTCATACTCAGCGAACACAAATGTGAAATATGGGGGACGGCGCAATTATCTTTAGTAACAGAAATGTTAATTAATCAATTTCAAAGTGGAATAAATCAGGTCCCAGGCGAGAGTAAGATCCATCACGCTCGGTGGAAATTGGCTACTTAATTCTGTAATGTCGCTGTAAGATTTGCCACGTCAGCCCGCACGTGCGCCCGCTCCAGACAAATAGTCCGCTTCCGCCCGAGCGCCTCTGATCAAACAGATCAATTCTGAAAATATCACGGCGGCTCCCGCATCTTCAAAATTGAGCGCAAGTTGTGACAAATCTAAGAGAGGCAAGCAATCTCACAAACGCAGGCACCTGACGTTGACTAAATAAAGAAATGGAATCAACGGGCCAACCTCAGGGGGGAAGGGCCTCTGTGGTGTGTGTTGGATATCAAATAACAATCTCCTTTACAAGACTCACGAGAGAACCATGTAGTCTCAAACGGCTCCTGCCGGCTTGTTTTGTGGTCAGTTTGCAGAACTAATGCTGTTTGCAGTTCAATACTCCAGAAGATGAAATGTCATCGTCTGATGTTTGTCCTTTCTCTTAGTCTCTCTTGTATTGCACATCCTGCACCAGTGTTTTAGTCGGGGAATGACTTTGGATCCAAATGAATCGGAACCACATCGGATCAAATCCGCGTCAAACCGATGAAGAAGAAAAAAAAAGTGCAGCTTGGACTGTTACGGGGCAACGTAGCCAGTGAGTAACAGCAGATCATTAAGTTAATAAATAAACAAATAAATAAATAAATAAATAAATAAATAAATGAATAAACCACCGAGCTCAAAATATCCGATATTTACCTTTGTATTTAATGAACAAAATTTTAAGTGCAATATGAATTTTAAACAGACCGTGAATGCAAAAGACCTCAAATTGCAATTAAGGCACATCCTCCTCTTGCTTCAAATATGGAGAGTGGACGAAAAGAAAAACTTAGCACTTTCTTGGCGAGTTATTAGCGAGAGTAGCTTGTTAGCAAGTGAATGTGATTTTGGGGTAGTGTTGTCTTGATGTTGGCAGCAAGAATGTAAGGTGAAATCTCAAAGAGAAAAAAGTCAAGCCAACGAAAACTGCAGGGGCAGTTTCAAATTTTACTTCATCTTCACCTCTGTGAATGACAATACCTCCTCACCTTCCTCGGAACCTGGACACTGAGAACCAGTGGTTGGTATCACAAAATAATAGCTACTGGAATCCTTTTATTACCTTTTTTTTTTTCCCCTAACCGCTCATTTTGACATCACCAAGCCAAGCAGTTTGCCCCCGAAATGAGAATCATTCTTCCTAAAATGTATTCTTGCAACAAGCTGACAGGTTGGCTGCAATTTATGGCAGATAAGTTCTCGCGCGCACACACACACACACACGCGCACACACACACGCACACACACACACTTGACAACCTGTCACGAGCTGGATAGAAATGAGGAAACAATACATGCAAAGCAAATAAGATGAAGAGGAACAAAAGCAGCCTCGTCCATCGACGTTATTAACGGCAAGAACAGACGACTCGTTTAAATTTCACATCATGCAGCGGCCTCTCTTTCTGAGCGTACTTTTAGTGCAATTGTCCTCAGGAAATGAAAAACAAAAAAATGCACACCACATGCTGCATATTGAATTTACTTAACATTCTGGGGCAAGTCCTATTTGGGCAGAGTTGATTCTGGACTATAAACAGCTACTATTTGCACAGGCTTTGACCCTTGCGGTTTATAGTCCAGTGTGGCTTATATAAGGATTTTTCATGATTTTGATGACATTGAATAATTTGCACATATTCTCGTTTATATGGAAATTAAGCATTAAAACACCTGCATCTTATAGTCCAAGTACGGCTTATATGAACAAAACAGGATTTTCCCAGAATTTTAGCTGGTGCGGTTTATATTCGTCAAAGCCCCGTGGTGAGTTGTAGTGGAAAAACGTTTCTTCGGCTTGTGCTGAAAATGCATCTGGTTGATTTTGTGTTTTCATGGCAAAAGAAATAAGACCTGGCCAAGGCCTAGCGCCATAGCGGTTTGTGTCCACTGAAGCGTCATGTTAGCAAGAGTGAGCATTAAATAGCTACACGACTGGCTTACTGCTGCTGCTGCCGCCGCCTCTGCTGCTGCTGGTCAGCTCAAACAAAACACATTCAAAGGGCCGAGCAAGGTCGCCCTCTCACATTGGGACTCATTTTGTGTCTTTTCACTTGCCAACTCGTTGCCACTAATTGAAATCATTGTCAATAATAGCTGGGCTTGTTTTTCTGTGAGGTTGTTTCAACGGCAACTCAAGGCAAATATTTTCCTCCACCTCCCAATCCATCTAATGATGATGTAACATTTAATCCTCAAAATCGATGTGAAATGTTGCTGCTTGGGGACTTACTCGCATCCAATTTGGGCAGTCAATTCTCCTGTGGGTTGTTAGACATGTTCATGTCAACATGACGGGAATGTACATTTTCCCCAAGTCCACACTAAGCCCGTCAAGCAACATGTCATTATGGCTTTTGTTTTTCATACAGATTAGCCTCTGATCACCGAGGAATGTCTTAAGAGTGTTCTTATTGTTCGTTATCATAAATAACGTGATGAATTTGTTTTTCACAATGGTTTACAATTACACAACACAAGCCTGTGTCCTAATCACTTGAAATCTTAATTGGATTTTGTTTTTATCTGAAATTGCACTCTACGGAAGAACCAAACAAAAGGGATTCAAACAAGCTGCTAAGTAACTTTTGTAAGATGACTATTATTGGCCTTACTCAGTTAGATTGAAGCTTTTCTTGATGTCTATGTGTTTACTTGGCTCCCCGCTGAAGAAGTAGCCTCGTTTTTTGCCGCTTCAACTTTGAAGTGAAGGCCGACTCCATTTCCTCACCACGCTGCATCCCAACAGCCCGATCAACTTGAATGAGAAAAAATGTGCTTTACCTTGGCAAAACATTAGCAGCGCCAACGGCGCCAACACCAGCATGGAGCTTGCAACACAATCTCTGCTTTTTCCTTCTTGGTTTTGTTTTAGCGCCTGAGAAAACTCACTTGTAAAAGGAAACTTGGCAAAGCTGGCTCTTACTTTTTCTTTTTTCTTTAGGTGACAAGCCACATGAAATTTTGCAACTTGTCAACACAAGCTGTCACGAGTTGAGAAATTGAACGTCAGGTAAGTGGCTGCACAATAATCGGTGAAGCTTGCACTGAGTCATATTGTTTAATAGTTTTTACCTGGGAGGCCCTCGAAAAATTTGGTGTCGAGTCTCACATGGTCTGTTGGACTCGTATAAAGTCAAACTGCAGTAAATAGCGTGTATAAACAGCACAGTTGTTTACTCTGGCGGCAAGTGTGGGCTTGCCATTTGGCTTGGATGCAGAATCTCCCCTTTTGCCCCCTCTCGCCACCAAGCCACCTTTTTTTTTGTCAACCAAGATGAGTGGGAACAGAAATCAGTCAAACGAAACTGATGTGGACATCAGGTGGAGGATCCACTTACAGCCGGTCTCGCCCGAGCTCCTCTTGACTGCCGGTGCACTCTGACACGCGCGCCTGCCTCGGCGAGACAGCTCTATATCCCGGCTGCCCTCGAGGTGCTCGGGAGTGACTAAACACTCCCAAATGACCTTATCAATTGTTTGATTATTTCAACATGGGAGGCCATGTTGCTTGACAAGATGGTAGACACATTTTCCGCTCCCGGATTAAGTGTGAATCTCGCATGCTGCCCCCCAAAGCGGGAGGAGGAGGAGTGGGGGCTGTATAATTATATGCCAAAGTCATTCGGTCATTTTCCTGGCTCCTAAATCGGCGAACTAGGGGATGCTTTGATCACGAAGGTTACCTTGATTTGTTCTTTGAAAGGTCATCCTTTTATCCGTCTTTCTCTTTGTTCTTTCATCATTTGCTGTATGGAAGCATCTTCTGGTTGGAATGAATGAATGAATAATCATAGTTCAACAGGGATAAAAGAAATCTACACAAATGCATTTCATATGAGAGATGAAGCTGGGCAACATTTTCTTCTTGGTGGAGAAAAAAAATATTTCTCTGCATGGAGTGGGCGGTGGATCAGACGAGACTTTACACAACAGCTTGGTTGGCGAGTGGCTGCATAATGTAAAGATGAGAAAACAATTTTCTTCTATCTCCATGTGCAGAAAGAATGCTAGGCTCAATTTGTTGTTGTTGGCAGAGTAGCCATACAGCAGCAGAGTAGCCATACAGCAGCAGGTACTTGTTTGAAACACTTGCAATTGCACCAAACTTGCTGGTTAACAATAAAGTAAAGAAAGAAGCGGACGACTATCAGCTCTGTTGACACACAACTCACTGCAACTACTACTGCGGCATGCAGGAGGGCTCTTTAGTAAACACGCCAACATAGGTGTCTTCACTTATACCAGTGGTTCTCAAATGGGGGTACGCGTACCCCTGGGGGTACGTGGAGGTACTCCAGGGGGTACGTGAGATTTTACAAAAATATATACCAGTATTAAGAAAACTAACAAACAAACAGTAAGCCTGATTGTCTACAGAATTAGTTATAAAAAGTTTGATGAAATAGAAATGTATGTTTTATATTCAGTATTCAATTTTAATCTTTAATAAACGGACTCTCCACAAACCAATAGCAGTCACCTGCGGTTGCCTTGATAACGCACTGTAACATGGAGATGTGGCTAAAGCGTAGCAGCGATGCTGCTGTTGAAAACACGGAGAAACAAGTAAAAATGAAGCCAAAACCAGAGCCGACTTAGTACCGACAGTACATGGAAGACTATTGTTCGATGGGATTTACGTCCACAAGTTGTAACCCACCCAAAGCGCTGTGCTTTTTTTGCGGGGAGAAATTACCCAACGCTAGCATGAAGCCGGCACATCTCCAGCGGCATCTCACCACAAAACACAGATGCCATGTTGGTAAGCCACCGGAGTTCTTCAGGAGGAAACTTTCTCACTTCAAGTCACCCCAAGACACAATGCGAAAAGCCTCCACTATATCAGCCAAAGCCCTGAAGGCTTCTTATGCTGTTTCTTTGCTCGTAGCTAAAGCCAAAAAACCGTTCACCATAGCTCCATGTTTCTCACTAAAATGTGGAATGAGTGCTAAAGACTCATTCAAGCTTCAACACTGTTCAATGCTTGTTCAATGCTTGTCAAATCAAAATCAAATGTTCAATGCAACAGTTCAATTTTAAGAGGAAAAAAAGTTTCTTTTTTTATCCCAAAAGAGGTAAAGTTGATTATTTTTTATGAGCAAATCTTTATTTATTATTAAGTTATCAATTTATTTTGTAAACAAGATATTATTTATTTATAATTAAGTTTATTTTTGTGAACACATTTTTAGTTATGTATATTTTTATTTCCTTGCAAGAGATTATTACAAGAAAGATAAATATAAATTAGCAGCATTCTGCATACAGTATTTGAGTTTTGAAAGGGTTTATGCCTTCTTGGTGGTCACTCTTTACTGTTTATCGTTTTTGTTTCTATATGCAATGTTTGAAACATAAATGTGTCTGTCAGGTACATTGCTACAAATTGTTTAACTTTAATAAATCAAACACTGATGGGACAATCCTGTACCTCTTTCTTTTTGACCAGAGGGGTACATCAGTAAAAAAAGTTTGAGAACCACTGACTTAGACGATCAATCAACGTTTTCTGTCATAACAAGAAATCAATCAATGAAAAATAAAATAGAAACAATATGTCATTGAGAGCATAACTCAACAGTTGTTGTTTTTCTGAGTTGTTTTGTGACCTTCATGAAAAGCTTTATAGGGACCATCTCAAAGGTTCTTCTTCCTATGACAGATGCTGCATAGAGTGACGGACACATTGCCGAGCGTCACAATGGCGCAGGCAGCATTCCTCACATATAATTGATTTTTGCAAATATTCCCTTCGTAAAAAGCACTGAATGCATGTTTAAAAAAAAAAAAAAAAAAAAAGAATCAGCAAACTATTGAATGCCATTCAGACATTTATTTATCCGCTTGTTTTGAAAGTGCACTGTAACATTCAGTTTTGTTCCTTCCAAAAGCAGCAACAACGTCGGTTTTGCCCCGGGCTTATTAATATCAGGCTTTGTGCACAAGTTGAATGATTGACACGCGGCTTCTGTGCATTATTAATGATTTCATCGGTAGCATCAAGCAAAAGGTCTGCAGAATGAACAGGGACCCTTAATTGACATTTGGAAAGTGGGTAAAGGTGATTTTTTTTTTTTTTTTTTTTATCTTTACAAATCGATGAATCCTGTTCAAATCCAACTGGTTGTGACCTTGAAGATTTATAGGCCCACTCGAGCAATTATACGGCGTGGGCGAGTTAGTATATTATTGTGTGGTGGACGATTGTGAGGCACTTATCTCGGAAGGAGAGGTGATTAGTGGCTTACCCTTTGGTCTTGTTAAGTGTCGGAACGCTTAATTACAACCACGCGTTTCAGAGTAGCAGACAAATGCGGCATTTTGGCGCCCACTCGCCAGAACGTATCGCCTCTTATGCGGCACAACAGCAAATATCGAATGCACGTATTTTTCAAACCACTTGATTGATCGACTTAATACCATCTTGTTCTAAAGAAGAAAAAATAAACAGCATCCATTTTTATTCTATTCTTTTATTTTCAAATGCACTACTTGATCTCACCTAACTGGTATGGCATCTTGATTTGTGTTGCCAGAAGAGCCCAGCCGACCGCCGCTCGTCTTTTGTGGCACGATTACGCGAGCGGCAGACGTCGGCCTTTATGTGCGAGGGCGAGAAGCCAAAGAGACGATGAATCTTGCAGAAAACGAATCAATGTATTGTATTCTTGTGTACAAGTCTTGCAGGTGAATTTATTTGGCCGTTTAATTATTAGCCAGCTCACCTCCACACACGGTTGGTTGTAAAATGCTAGACCTGCAAAATTAATATCATCATTTGTCATTTGCAGGGCTGCTCAAGCTTACAAGAAGCCCCAAAAATTGAGAAGTTGTTTTCACTCTTTTTTTGAACAAGCTAGAAAAGTGTTAGAACCATACAGAACTTGCTTGACATGTAATATGAGCTGGGTTTGTCATAAGTATGCATTTTATAGACTTGTCATCCATGTTGGTTGCTTAAGTCGCGATTTTGATTCACAATGGATTTTCATTGTTCCTAATACTGCTATTGGAGCTATTGCTATTCGGCTCACGTTATATTGCAAATTGTCTGTTTTGCAATTCGGTTCCACTAGGAAACAATGTGTATTTGATTTTCAAGGCTGTAGTCGTTCTACCCGCGGGACAGATTATGATTTAGCCACTATTTGAACAGGTAATGTCAAATGCATTAAGACACTCTCATTCACGCTTTATTATATTTAGCGGAGCAATCATTACAGGCCCCAGGGGTGGCAATCCAGATTTAGATTCTGTCAAGTAACACGACAGAGCAGTACTCACCGTTTTCTGCTGAGAGAGGCTGTTCACGCCACCGCAAGTCATTTCGGAGCAGGTGCTCCAATTTCATGTTGCACATTAACACTGTTTGGATGCATGATAATGAGGACGAAAATTATTATGGTTATTATGATTATAAGTTGTAATCATATCATTTGGGGTAATAATAGGAATAATAGTGGCAAGTGAATTAGCAATAAAAAACAAATGTGACAAAGACGTTTTTTCTTTGCTTTTTCCACAGTTCCCACGGAAAGAAAGCCAGACTGCTGATTTGGTCACCCCACCAGTCAATCATGAGGCACATAGAAATAGATGTCATGCTTGCAACATGAAAGTCAGTCACTGTCTTGATAAATTCGATTTGTATTTGGAACTTTGGTCCACCAAAACATATTTTGTTGCCTTTCAATCATGAGCACAAAAGATGTTAGAAAGTGCTCTGGCATTCCTCCTACTTTCTCCCAATCAATGATTGCAATCTGTCAATCAATAAATAAAAACATGCCTAATGAGAAAGTTCAACAAATGCAGACAGCCAACACACACACACACACGAGTCGTGTGTCTGGAGGCTGTCCAAATATGAATGCGTATTCCAGGAGCAATTACGGCGATCTATAGAAGGGTGATGACTGCGAGGAAATGAAGTCAAGATCAATCTGAGCATTTATCAGCATAGAAGCGAGTCAGTCCAGGTTCAAGGAGACTTCAGTCATCTGTTTGTCGCTGAATGCCAAGTAGCTTCGGGGCGCTTGAAGACAGCCAATCACACTTCACCCCTTGTCAGTCCACGTAATGATGTTGGGCCTTTCCTTTCCGTAGTTGAAATTCACATTTGCATTTTTCAAGTCGCAGCCTTTGCTCCTCCAGTCTTGAGAATCTCATTTTCATCGTCTACAATATGCACAGAATTTAGAGACTGGGGATTTGATCATGCAAATCTCTCTGGCTCAAATGATTGACATTTTTCTTCTTTTTGATTGTCCACATTTCAACCATCGGTCCTTTCGATGAAGATGTGGATCATCTCATTTAAGATGAACTTTTAAATTCACGAGAGCCGCATCTCGAGTTATTTCTAAATGCTGGCCACAATTCCTTCAAGTCTTCAATATTTACACTCAGGAAAATATGAATGAACCTTAGTTACGGGCTTTAAGTTCTTTCCAAGAATGTGCTGCAAAATCTTTATGTTCAGTCTTGACAGACTCTGATTAGTTTAGCCTCATCATTTGTAAATGGCCGCTGGGCAAGAAGAGGAAAGCGTCCATTGAGCGGGACACCTTATTTAAAGTTGAGGCAAGGGTAAAACCCGAGCTGTCACTAACCTCTCAAGCTTCTCCACAGAGACGTGCGGGCGGCAGGGCATGCCCTTGAACTGCTTCACTTTCTTGTACCAAAGTAGGATCATTTGCATTTGGCTGTGCTTTACCTTCATGCTTTGACATGTTGAGTCAGGTCATGTGCTGTTAGACGGGATTTTTTTTTTTTATTCTTTACTTTGTGACACCGGTCCCTCTTTCGGAACTCCTCAAAACACAAAATGCGCTTAATGTTATCATGACGGCTCATAAATCGAAGGTTTCTCAGGACATGTAGTGTCACAAGTGATTTAACAAAGATGCAGGGCTTCCAATACATTGCATGTAATAATTTACATTGCAGATTAGTTTTTGAGCAGGGTTGTCAAACTTTGTTTTCATTGCTGGCCTCGTGGTTGTTACGCTTGTCCTCGGGCGGCAGGTTCAAACAATGAAAGCACATAAATGAATCATGGATGCATAATGGTATGCCAACAATCAAAGTTGGGCACCTACTTTGTTTTTAAAGTCTGCCTTTGTGTATACACTTCCACTTCCTTGACCCAATGTGTTCTGCTTAATAATCATTTTTTTGAATTATATTAGAATAAGGGGAAAAAAATTGACAAACATTCTTAAAATGCCAAGGAGGACCAGATCTAGCCCACAGGCCTTGAGTTTGACACTTGGAGTGACAAAGTTAACATGTCATCTTGATGAGTGATGCGTTGTCATCACCTGTGTTGGCAGGTACTTGTGTGAATAAATATATTGGGTAAAAAAGAAAGACAAGGAGGACAACCATCTTTGTCACTGCAACTACTACTGCTGGGTACAAGAGAGCTCTTTCTTAAACACGCCCACTTACTTAACACTTCACATTACACAGGTGTCTTCACATAGACGAGCAATCACCATTTTTTGTCATACCGAGAAATAATCAATACTACATAAAATAGAAACAATATAAAATTGAGAGTATAACTCAACAGCCTGCATATAAATCAACCATAAAAGCGCCTCACAATTTGAAGCCCCCGCCTGAATAATGATGGATGAGCTTTCACCGCCTGGGATTAAGATAAGTGTGCCAATGATTCCGACATTCTGCCGTGATTTCAATCAGCGCACTTTTATTTGAGCCGTTTCTTCTTCATATGCCTCGTCAATGCATATGCTGTGCGAGTACAAATAAATACAGAATATTGTCAGGCCTCATGTTGCTGGAATTACATCCTGATTATGCATGTCTGCCCTGCAGCTTCAATAAACTATTTGGAGGAAATTCAAATGTGTTTTTTTTTTGTTTTTTGTGTCTGAGTCGGCTCATGAACGGCCTTAAGCGACGAGGAAGGCACCTCTGCGAGAGGCTGCGGTGTAATTATACAGTCTTGCTTCTGTTACGAGTGTTTAATTTTCATGCTCTTTAAACTTTTTATGAGCAAGACAAACCTGTTTTGAGTTGTGTCAAACGTTTTTCGTGTCCTGAGTGCTTTCGCTTTGGTTTATAGCGAGTGTGTTATCTGCGAGCCAGCATCTAATGCAATGTTTCTCATTCTCGTAATTAGTTTACCTCGGAAAAGACAACATAACAATCTTGAAATAACAGTTTCGTTTAAAAAGTCATTCAAGACCAATTACGTTGACGGAAACATTGCCAAAGAACGTCCTGGGGCTCATAAGTGATGTCTGCCATCTAGTGGCGAACATTGTTATTACTACTCAAGACTACAAAACAACTTTTTTAATTAAGAAAAAATAATCAAAAAGTCTGTATGTAGGCGCGAGCAGTTTATACAATTTATTAAAGACTTGAAGCCGGTTACAAACCAGGAAATTAAGCGAACTCAACATATTGGAATTGTTCAGATCCGTCCTCAAGATGGAGAGTTTAAATCGACCAGAGCCTGGTGGATTTGTCAATTTATTCTCCAGAGGTTAACAATACTGATGGGGAGACATCAGATGGCAGATGAAACAACATGCAATCTGGGTTGCTATTTAAAAGATAATGGTGAAGCAAAAAGCAATTAGCTTTTTGCTCTGTGCTGTCTGCTGCTCACAGCTGTTGTCATTGCAATTATGCGGTCACTTCTGAAGGCAAGATCGCCACACGATCCAAGATCGTTTGGCTTCCAGTGGAATTATGGAGATGACGACTACCTGGAAGTGAACACGACACTTTAAAAGCATGTGTGCTCATTAGCGCTGGCTGGGGAGGCACGCACTAGCATTGGACAGATCTGCACATTTACAGCCAAATTGTCTCTGGGTGTCGGTTGGTAAACAAATGAAAGGTTGAGGAAATGTCAACATTCTCCAAAACAGAAAATCTTGCAGGATCTGGAGTCATCTTGACTATGTTATTTGCAGGCTCAGTTTGCCCTAGGAGAGCTATGCTATCTTGTCAGTCTTCAAAATTTAAAAATTGACAACTCTGAAAACGACACAAGGCTTTGATTAGTTTTGTCAGAAATGATTTCAACTTTGATTCCTGGAACTTGGCTTCAAAAAGTTATTACTTTATCGGAACAAGAGTGTTTTGTTGTGCCAAAGATCTGTTTGTGCTTTTTGTAGTACGGCACTGATTACACTGGGCAACAATTTTTTACTTTTTGAATGTTGTCTTGATTTTTACAAGTGATTTAGGGTAGCTTTGCGCTGCTGAATCAGGAAATAACATCCATTTGTCTCCATCAGGTCAGGTTTTTGTGCCAAGTTGATTTGAAAAAATCAGATCTTGTGACAAAATCGATTACATTTTTCTGGCATAATGAGCAGATTTTTGTCAACACATATCATAAATATGTTTTTAAGAAAAAAAACTTTCTTCAACAACATTTATTAATTACCTGATAGAAACATTGACTACTTTAAACTGAATGGTGTGCAATGATAAAGGTAAGTACACATAAATTGCATGTTGTTTCACAATTGTTCAAACTTTAGGGCTTGAACTTCCGTTTCTTCGAACGCCTGGAATGCTCAGCGGCAGGGAGGTCTCTCTTCAGAGTCCACAGGTCAACAACAAATTTGTTGTCTGAGTTTTTTCAGCTGATTTAGGACGAATCTGATGCACTGAATCCAAAAATCACATTGGTTTTGCTCAATCAGGTCAAGTTTTTGAGCTATGGCCACGTGTCATTTTCTACGTTTTTGTTCACATATACGCACGTGTGGAGCATTTTAGAAGAATACAACAAAAATTTGTATTTCTTAAGATGACAAATACTGAAGGATGTACAGTGGAAAGTTTCCAGTTAGGACACTTATCTCGTAGCTATTGCACTGCATTAAGAAACTTTCTACTTTAGTCGACTATACAATACCCACATGCACCAATTTATGACTAATTTCTACCTTTTGTTTTGCAGATGAATGAGATGACTTCAGCCAGAAGATTTTTTGTTGTATTCTTCTAAAAGGCTCCACACGTGCATATATGTGAACAAAATGACACGTGGCCATAGCTCAGAAACTTGACCTGATTGAGCAAAACCAATGTGATTTTTGGATTCAGCGCTTCAGATTCGTCCTAAATCAGCTGAAAAAACTCAGACAACAAATTTGTTGTTCACCTGTGTTATTATTACTTTTAATCTTGGAATAATTTTAAGAAATGCAATGCAAGTCAATGTTGAAACAACACTCGCTTTCCTGGGAGAAAAGACAACAGGGAGGTTTTATATGACATAAGATTCACGTCAAGCTGAACGAACGTTTTTTTCCTCTTGGTTTCTGCATTCAAATGATGTCATCAATGTTCCACATTGTACCTGGAAGAGCAACAACACATTTCAATGCCATTAACATGTCTGTAATAATTTCACGTGTTGCATAGCGACACGCAACGGCTGCTGGGAGTTTGGAGTCGGCTTTGACAAATGGCAAGAGCAGGCAGTGGATCAGTCGACTCCGGGGCGGTCGAACTTATCGCTCCGGCAGCAGACTTCATCACAGCCACTGGGCTTGTCCACACGCCTGACGCCTGTGGGCTCTTTTTAGACTTCCTGCGGAAAATCTTGCTCCATTCTTTTCACTGCTTAATCTTTTTTTCCCACATCCTACAAGTTGTAGTTCTCGGGCCAAAAGTGTGAGTAAATTTTATATCAGCTGAATGCTCCGCTGCGAGCATAATAGGCAAAACTAAATATCAGGATCAGATAATCATTAATGTCGATCACAGAATCATGTCATTGCACGAATTCAAATGCTAAGCTGAAGGACGCCACTGCGGCACATTAATTAAGCACATTGCCTCACAGCAAGAATGTCGAAGTTGGGATTTGCATCGGGTTGACTCGGACTTCTCCCACATTGTGCTCAATTGAACCCTGGAAATTGCCCACAGGTTTGAATGTGGCTGCTCGTGTGCCACTTGTGTGATTAACTGGTCATCAGTCCAGCTTGGAACCCGTGTCCCGCCGTTAGGCTACCTTCCATTTTTCAAAAGTTCAAGTAGGGACAACAATGTCATAAAACAACATTTGCGAACCAAGTGAATGGACTCTCGGCATTTTCAGCATTTTGGGGGTAAGGTTACATGCTGTGTTGTTTGGCTTTTAGGACATTTTTCATCTCAACACGAATTTTTGTTGCCACAAGCGCTCCTGATCTATGTTCAGAAGCAAACTTGTTACACACACACCAATGAGACATCACGGTGGAGGGTTGGGATGGGTGTATGGGCGTACAAGTTTCGAGAACAGGGACAGGCAAAATGTCCCCCACAACCGGAAATAAACTTAAAGCAAGATCCAGTGCTCGCTCTTTGTTGCCAAATGTGAAAGATGCATGTCATATCAAGATGTCCCACGCACACTGACATCAATCCACTGACAGCTTCTGGCGAGGCGGGCTGCTGTCTGAATAGAAGTGAATATATCGTGCGCGCAAATCTTCAAACGGCCGCAGCCCACTCGCTGCTATCTGTAGGATTCAGCTTGAAAGATTGTTGGCTGGCTGCACTCCACCATCTGGATTTTAAGATGACGCTGGCCCGAAGGGACCTTTAATGATCAGATGATATGCGTAACGTAGATTGCGAGGTGGCACACTGTCAAGTACCTTTCGCTCTCAGCGCCTGCTATTATCATAGTGGTAACCGTCAATCTCTGTTTTGTTTTCATTCACTTGAAAATTAAGTGAAAGGCTGCAAAGACTATTCATGCCAGAAATAAAAAGCCACTTTCAAAGCCTCGCTGTTACGATGCCTTTCTCTCTCTCTCGCCTATCCAACTTTGACTTTCGGCATGATCCAAGAGTTTCATGTCATTTAGTCATTGCCTTGGGGTATTCTTGTTTGCAACTATATTCCGTTAGACAGGTAGCATATGCTTGCTATGTTAAATAAATACCAAATTGTCACCGACGTGAGCCATCTGGCCTCATTTGCAAGCAGTTGTTATCTGGCTTCAAATACCAAATCAAATGAAAAACAATGTCTCCAGCTTCTGTTGCCATGGTGTTACCTCTTCGGCAATAATTGTTCATAGGCATTATTGGCAAGATTGCCATGCGGAAATCTGGAGGCAGGCAAAGCGAAGTCAGAGGAAGCGAGGCAGAACTACAAATATAAGATTTTACTTATAGATTTACAATCACTGGAACAGCAGGAATAAGCTCAAATAAGACAGTGAACAGACTTGGCAAGCAAAATGATGACCAAATGGAATCTTACAGAGAGTGCAAGGAAATGAATACTCAAACAGACCAGGCACGCCCTGACCAGATGAGTGGAAGAGGCGAATTAAGATGATAAGTCAACGTTGTTAGGAACATTACGGGCCAGGTGTGACGTCGCGGACCATAAGAAGGAGTCAGCTGTCGCCGGGCCATCGGCGGCCAATTAAACGGAATCAAAGCGTGCAATTTGATGTTTCACCTTCATGGGGCGCTGGACTTACGACGGCCTCTGGAGGCTGCAAGTGGAAAGGTGGTTAAGGGGAGTCAATCAAAACTAGCCAAATTGAATACTGGAACTGAGATGCTAATTGGTTCACTTTCTGAGGGATGCTTAGCGGCCAGTGATGGCGATGGCTCGGTTGACAGCAGGTCTAAACATTGCAGTGAGTATTTTTAATTGCTCTTTTTGTCCTGGTCTTGGGGACTCTGCTCCCACTTAGCAAGCAACCGGCGTGCACAAGAATCAGGCTCGCCTCAGGGAGAACACACGAAAAGAGTGGTGGTTGCAAACTGAGAAGCATTTAAATGTCTCACAAAGCATCCAAAATGTGTCAAATGCAAAGAGAGAAAAGTCAGCGCCTCAGCTCGGACCAAGTGGAGGAGTTGCTGCTCTTCTTACTTGTGCTTCTTAAGTGGACATAACTCGCTTTCACTCAGTGTCTTTTCTGGTAACTTGTTTGGAATGCTTTCATTTGTTTTATTATTGTTATTTTGGAGAATTTCACTAGTCATTGACATTATGACAATACCATGCAATCATTTTGAAAAGTGCAATTGCACATCCACTAAGTAAATGGCAGTGGCACTATATTTATTTATTTTTTACATTTGAGCTGTTCGAATAAATCTGAATACATATTGTTGTTTGAAAAAGCTGAAACTGTAGAGCGTCTCTCTGCTGGTGTCATGGAAGCATCTGTTTTGGCGAGGGATAAAAATGTAAACCTTCTTGCCCAACCCCTGGAATTTCATTGAAGTCCTCCGGTGACAATTTTGCACTCTATTAACCAGAATGACCCAGAAACCAAGTGGGGGGGTGCTTATTCATCTCACTATGCAGCATGCTGAAAATTCTTGAAAGCACACTTAGTAAATTACGATTGGCCAAAAGTGTGGAGGAGAAACCATTTTTTTTCTTCTGCACAGAGCACCAAAGCAAAAGGCAAGTGTCAGAGCTAGTAATGGTCACAAAAACCTTGAAATCTATTTGATATTCCTTCATGCTGAAGAAATACACCAAAGTGCGATGTGGAGAGCTGATATTCCTGTGCAGAGGTTCCCCACTGTCGAGTCGGTGAACCTGTGCAGTTGCTGGCCCTCCATCATGCAAACGCGGGCCTCTGGGAACGGCTGAACGGCCAAATGTCTCGGATGAAATATGATCTGAATGCATACGCTGAAATGGGAAATATCACATTATGGTCGTGCAGTGTATTTCTCCGTGCCCCCAAGATAGAGGGCTTCGTTATGTGCCAGCGTTGATGCATCGCAGAGAATTTCAATGTTTAGCATGTTTTCAATCCTTTCCTTCACCATGACACGGCACACAATTTTGCTGTCCCCACGTTTGATGCTATATAAAGTATGTCAAGTCAAGAGTGTGACTGGCCATATCTGGCCGCATTTCTCCTTTTAGGTTACAATAAATAGTACTGTGTGTTTCCTGTGTTTGTTGGGATTTGGCTCATTTTTAAAAAAAAGGAATGTTGTCGTCAACATTAGGCGGGGAGAAAGATACTTAGAATGTAATAGGTCCATTTGGAGGAGGATTACATTGGCAACAGTTTGCCATTACTTCCACTTTGATGAGAAGATCAGCATGAGGGTCACACCATAGCCTTTGAAGATCTTCTCAAGGCAAGCATTTCTCCCGACACTGAGCAGATTCATAACATAAAAGCATGTGGTCAAAGTGGTCAATGCCAGGGAGGTTGCCGTTATTTTATGGGAGATGGGCTCCAGTTCACATGCATAAGTATGAATACCCAACCAACCACCTGTTTGCGTTGATGGGAAAATGAAACTTCAAATTGTCTTTTTTTACTCCTTAAGATGGCACTCTCTGTTCAATATTGGGCTGAAAGCATCTGACTTTCACCAAACCCATTATTGAAATCGACAGTGCCATCTAGAAAAGTAAAAAAAAAATACAACTGGTTCGCGAAGCATATTTGAAGCTTCATCTCCCAATCACTACTTTCAAATAATTAGATGGCCATTTTGTGATCTGCATTCTGTCAAAGGCATTTGTCCAAAATCAGGTTTGATAGCTCTAAGTTGTATTTTGTAGTCAACATAATATTATACACGAGCAAACTATCACTGTATGCATATTTAGAAGAAACTGCATGTATGTACTATGTGTGAAAGTTTAGGTGTTGGTGTAGACACATTTGGAATAGACCAGACATCTTGTCTAAAAAAACAAAAAGTAATAAAAAGTCATAGAAATGCAATTTCCAGCAGCCTTTAAATGGCCTCTCCCGGGTTCTTCAGATGGAGCCGATGCAATAACAAATGCCGTTATTAATGTTTTATTGCCCAACGTTTCAAACTGTTCATTCCGTTAACATTTGCACTTGACTATGTCGTTCATTTCCGGAAAAGAAACGCTTTAAGCACCTTTCGTTTCATTTCCAATGCGATAAATCTGTGACGGGGTGGGTTCCCTTACTGTATCAAAGCGCCGTTTTTGGTGCTGTGCATTTATGTGCTTTCATCACAAGCGAGCGCCTGAGGGCAACCATCACGACAATACAAGACAAAAACATGTCTGCCATCCTCGCTCTCCACCGCGTGAGTCACTGAGAAATAAAAAGCCAAGTTAACATTGAGAGTGGCAGGATTAAATACACCCCAAAGAGTGCGCCACCAAAACGACTCCTTGCTTTGTGGGTTGCTTTTATGGTTATTTGCTGTTTGTTGTTTTCATGAAAGATGGGGGCAGAGGATTGTTCTATTGTGCAGCGCTGGAAGGCGTTTTACTCCAATGACAGATCTTTGTTGTTGCTTCTCTGCTGCTCTGTGGTGGTAACAACGAAGTGGTACATGACATTTCTTCTTGACTTGAGCAGGACACACAACAAAAGCAAAATGTGCTTTAGAATGCTTGGCCAAGTTTGGCCAAAAGATCAAGAAATTTTGTAAACGGTTCTAATACACATATTTTGCTTATCTCACAGAGACTGCAATCATCGACCTGCCGATTTATGAAAATCAAACAACTGTGTCAATATTTGCATGTGGGCTACTTTGATTCACGAAGACAGAAGGGGAAAACGGCACACTAAGAGCCAAGGCAGCATTTCTGGGGAGTTCAGCAAATCACTCTCTGCCTATCAGTGGGTGATCTAACTGCTGTGACCAGATTACATGGGGGAGCCCATGAGGCCCATTTTTAATTACTTTGCTGATTGGAAAAATAAGAGCCCTCTAACAAGTTCTGCCAATCACGCATGCACTGTTTTCCAAAGTGATTATCCTGAGAAATGGCCAGGCGTTTTTGTGTTATTACGAAAATTACAGTCGCTGCTGAATAAATAAATAACGGCCAACGTATTTTCACAGCAATTGCCGCAAAGAAAACAATGTTCACATGTCAAGCCAGCCTACTCACAAACATGAGTCCCAGCTTCGGACGCAACATGTGTTGATGGGAAACATGTAATTGGGTTTTTCCTCTTGTGTGTGCAAGCTGACAAACAGGATAAGGCAAGCATTGTGTGTGCATTCTGTTTGCAGCCAATGCCGTGCAAAGCTAAGCCAGCCAATCCACTTCAATGAAACAAAACGTGATTGTTTGCGTTTCCCTCATTCTCATCGCAATCCTTACGAATGATTCCGCTCCGTTGGTCGGAGCTGCTCGCCCACCTTGATAGCAAAGCTGGTTTATGGAGGAATTCAACCTGCTGGCGTATTGCCGTTCGCTTCTATTTGCCACATTCTGCAAGGAGCATGTGGAGGTAAGTGTGAAGTAAAGTCTCACCTGGAGTGTTGCATTTTGAGAAGCAACACAGCGGCATTTAAGATCAATGTGACTCTATTGCAAGCGGCGTCTGGATGGAGGGCATGTCCTTAATAGCATGCCTGAAACAATCAGCTGCAAATAGGCCATCCGTCAAATATCTGCTAATATTACAGTGTTGGTCTTTGAAAGCCCATCTACATTTAGTACCATTAGTTAAATGGCTCATCAGACCCTTGACATTCACCAATTGGTTTATGCCACCGTTACACGAATTGACGTGATGTTCTCAGTCGGACCTAAATGGAAGCAACAGAGTGATTCATTCATCCATTAATTTTCAACCATTGAGGGTGGCCAGCCAATCTGGGTAATTTGGGATGAACAGCGGGATACACCCTGGCATCGGCATCAGTTAATTACAGGACCCTATTATTATTATTTTAAGCTATATTTAAGCTTTTTCAAGCGGTCAATGTTGAGATCTTTGTAGCTGTTGTATTTTGTTTATAGCGTTTCCAATTCATTTATGCACATTCAACTTGTTTATCATCGCACACAGCTGATCAGGTAGAACACACATTAATGAGTAGATGATTAGAATAGCATCATGGTACCATTAGGAGAAGAGTTGCCAAATTGCACTTTTCCACCGCCCGTACATTTTGTACCCATTAAGCTGTTTGCAAATGAGCTCAAAATAATAGCAGCATCCATTATAAATCCCTAATCAAGACAATTGCACTCACCTAATCCACACCTTTGGTATAAAACAGGGGTGGGCAATTCCGGTCCTCGAGGGCCGGTGTCCTGCATGTTTTATATAGGTCTCCCTGCTGCAACACACCTGATTCAAATGATCAGGATTGTTATCCAGCTTCTTCAGACCTTGCTAATTATCTGGGGGGCAATAAAAAAATTAAAAAAATAAAAATAAATAAAAATTAAAAATAAATAAAGAAGTAAATTTATATATATATTCCTAGTCTAACATCATAATAGACCTTAATATTTAGATTAGTCCTGTCTATTTTCCCCTCAGTTTGTTTGTGTGTGTGTGCTGACCGAAATGGAACATCAAAACTTATCTTGTGACCTAAAAAAAAGTGTGGATGCAGAATAGGACACTTGGAGTATGGAAAGAGGTGATTAGTGTTTGAGCTGGAGAGAAGACATAATGAGGGGATGACTGCTCAAGTCTGTTGTGAAGTCCAACAATCTGAAAATTCAAGGTTACTGTTTTTTTTTACTGAAATTATGAATAATGATGCTCGTATCACATTGCCATAAAAGCTTCACATCTTGAAGTAACTATAGTAAGAGTGTCTGATGTCAAATTAGCTTTTAGCATGACAAAGCAAAATATGCAAACTGTCTTAAACGAGCAGAAGAACCTGGATTAAAAAAAGCACAATTGCTTAGTAGTCAATAGTCTTACTTTTGACATTAATTCATAATTCTCATTGCATTTGAGAATCAAGGTGGCGTGGACGGATGGACATGTCTGAAATCTGTTTATTTGTTCAGATATAAGTTGTTTATTTATGGAGGAGAAGATTAAATCACCCACTCGAGTGTCAAGAAGAGCAGGATGACACATCCATCAAAAATCTTCTTGAATGCTGCTTGGAGTGTGTGTCCTTATATTTCTAATTCACACAGTTTAGACACACATTGATTATGCAGCTCCCCACCACATCTTCGATACACAACGTCTCATCGCTTCAAAAATGACACTGTGTTGTATATATGAAAATGTGCATGTGTTCAAGGACTAAAGTTGCAGACATGTCAGAAGAAAGAAGCGCAATTGCACAGCTAGCCACCTGCACACCTTCCTGTTTGCATTCACAGTTGCCCCATCACAGATGGGCAGTCCAACCTCCAGAGCTGTAAAAGTCTAAGGTCACGGAGCATTATGGAGCTTTTAACATTAACGACCACAGATGCAGCACGTGGGGGAAGGCAAGCGAAATCAAGTAAGAAAAGACGGGGAGAATGAAAAGTAAAAAGCCAAATAAAATAAGAACAGGCAATAACAGAGACACAGCTCCCCACAGTGGAGTTGAATTGCACAGCCAATACAATGCAAAAAAGGGGGGGGGTGCATTTTAAATAATAAAATAACCACACAGCCTGATTCAATCTTCTATCCCGCTTTCTCACTGCAAATGTGCTACATGTATTTGAACACTGAACCCAATGTCATGCTCAGTATTATGCAATCCAAACGTGCAATTGGAGCCATCATTACACAATAAGAGACCTTTCCCCCAAAAAGACACATTTTGCACATTTTTTCATGTCACACAAAATAATTCATGGTGAGGGTGGCGCATGTGAAGAGGGCATGCCATGTGTACATCCAAATGTAATGTCATTAGAAAAATAGAGAATAGGCCAGCAGGCAGCCTCGGAAAGGTAACAGAGTGTGTCGGGGTCATGCTCCATCGCAATCCGGAGGGCAGAATGTGAAATAGAGACAAGGTGACTAACATTGATTCAAAATAAAGATTCCAAATCAATTCTTGTGTCCTTCTCATCCAAGTTAATTACAGTGTTTCCAGTCATTATATCATTATATTGACCCCTTTGGATTCTTCAGTCTTTTTCCCTGCTATGCCTGACTGAACAGTAAATGGGGAGCATTTATGCTTCACTTTAAAAGTATTGCAACAGTGAAATCAAATCTTTTATTTTTGCTGTAATCCTCAAACGATTAATTTAAAAAAAATCACACAAAAATCCATAAAAAAATCTTGCAAAAAAAGTGCAAAATACAAGAAAAATCACACCAAAATCCACACAAAAATTCCACATAAAAAAAAAAACATTGAAAATCCTCATTAAAAAATCCCACAAAAATCAACAAAAAAAAATCCCACAATAAATCCACAAAAAAAAATCACACAGAAATGAATAAAAGGCTTCTGCTGTGAATGGATAACATAAAGGCTACTGAACTGTATTTCGTTTTGTAATCGGGTGGCAAAGAGACAGCAAGCTTACATTTGCCAGCGATTTGTCATGAGCTCATAGAGTGAGGATCTCCAGTCGGGCTAATTACACATGCAAATCCCAGCCAGCTAGCCAACCAGTCACGGCGGTGCTTTATGACACCTGGTCTTGTTTTGCAGGCAGCCTAGACATGTGTCCCGCTGAGAACTTGCAAATCAAGACAGAAGTGAGGCTGGGAGGACAGGGAAGTGCACTGAGCTGTCAGCATCGTCTCTGGCCTCCGTTTGCTAGCTAGCCACTTCTCTTCGCCTGCCATCGCAGAGCTGCCATTTGTGCTCCCATCAGTCATTTTCACGGCCTCATCCCTCTTTGCCTTTTCTCTGTTTGTTGGCTGCCAACAGCCCCCACACATCACCCCCCACCTCTGACTGATAATTGAGCATCTGCTTCCTGACGTTATGGGCTGTCTGTGGAGAGTTTGACGCTGCAGGTATTCATGAACGGGGGTCACGTGGTCTCCTGTTGGCAGAGCAGCAGCAGGCACTTGTGTGAAACCCTTGCAATTGCACCCAACTCGGATTCAGATTTCATGGCTCGCGTTTTACTTGCCCGCGAGCATAAAGCAATCTCCTAAACAAGAAATATATGATGATACGTCTATTACTTGGGCTTGTCAAGTGTGTGTAATTGGGATTGTGGTGGGCGCTGGCAAAACTCACACGTGGAGTACAGAGATAAGCCGGCTAAAGTAAAAGCCAATTCATCCTCATAATTCTTTTTTATGCAGGCAAACTCATTTGTTAGTAGCAAGCATACCGACAATGGCAAGAAATTAAAACAAAACTCTTAACGGTCGGAATGTAGAGCAAAACTTGATCTCTCACTTCGCGTCTCCCTGAATTGATTCTTGACTTGCATATTTTAGCGCTGTAAAAAGTAAATGACACATCAAGCTGTAAGTAGATGTACGGTTTACTAAAAAAAAAATACAACCACCTGATGAAATAAAATGGAGTAATGTTTGACTTGGCCTACATTCTGTCGTGCTCTTTGGAAGAAACTGACTCGAGTCTTGCTCAGCTCGAATCTTTTTGGCTAAGATTAAAATAAAACACAGAAACAAAGTAAGGAGGATGTGTTTTGTGGCTGCTTGTCTCTTTGTGGGGTCTCTTTGAGCACTTCTGCCACAATCTGTGAAGTTGTTTTTGAAGGTTTCTCCCTCCGCGCTCTCGCAGTTTGCCTGCGGCCGTATTTCCCTTCCTTCATCGCCCCCTACGACAATAGCAAGAAAAAAGATCAAAAAGAAATGCGAGACGTCTTTGTGCTGTGTTTTCAATCGAAAAATGCGCTGCTCCATTAGAAGTCTTTGTCCCTTGTTCTGCGAGACTTTTTGATGCGGTCTCAAAACAACACAGTCAAAGCGACACTTAATTTTAGAATCTGGAAACTATCAAATTCATTATAGGAAAAAATAGCACGTCAGGTATTCCCTTTGAACATTTTCTCCAATTGTGAATTTTCCGTTGGATTCCAGATATATTTTGCCTCGTGCTTTATTAAAACCATATTTAAGCGGCAGATATTCGATTTGTCCTTTGTATCGATACACTCGGCTGATTCCGGCCAGCGCTTCTCCGCTTCCTGATGGCTTCCACCTAAGCAGGTTGCAGGCCCGCCCGCCCGCCTTTTGACAAAGACCGACGGGAGAGTTTGCTCCATTTGCTTTTTTTTCTTCTTCTTCCCCTCCCTCTGCGCTCTTCCCCATTTCTCATTACAGTCTTTAAATCAATGCGGTTGCGCTGTAATATTTCAGCTCTTTGGCCCCTTGACCGAGACGACCCGTTCTCTAAATGATGGATTGTCTTGCATCGTGGCATTTTGATGACATTCAAAATAAATATTGACATCTCACGGGATTATAAAGCGTCAACACTGTTATGACACTAGCCGCGAGTCCGCGGGGCACTCAGCGGCCTCTTAATCTTATGCCTTGTCTCACTTGTTTCATTTTTTTGCCATTGGGTGCAAACTCGTACGCTTCTGTTGACATTTGTTTGAGTGATAAACGTCCGCAGTGACGGACTGACGGATCATTCGCCCTCCTCTGCAAATTAGGTTCAGGGTTTGAATTTGCCTTAGGGTTTCAATCTCGGGTTGCAAAGTAGGGTCCAAACCAGGGTTGGGCTTTCCAAGTAGGATTTCAATCGAGGTTAGGCAAGGTGAGGCGACAAGGGAGGGAGGGGTGGACGGACACCGACTGGGAGGGAGCGCTCGCAGGCAGGCAGGCAGGCAGGCAGGCAGGCAGGCAGGCAGGCAGGCAGGCAGGCAGGCAGGCAGGCAGCAAAGCACAAGCGCTAACGTGAGTAGCAGAATTGTCAATGTGCAGTGATACCACAAGAGGGAAACAAAGTTCCATTGTTGGCAAATATACACTCGTAGCTTGAAATCATGATCAGGGGGGTATTCCAAAAAGAAGGTTCAACATATTGAGTCTATCCCTGAACTCTGAGTTGGCTTACATTGAGATGGGAGACTCAGAGTATTCGGTTCGAGAACAGCTGATCTGAGTTAGTTCAATGAACTCTGAGTATGTTAACCTGGAATTACGCACGTGCACAACCACTATAAAAAGCCAGCATCAGTAGAGCCCCGATACCACGAGTCACCATAACAACTGAGGAAAAACAGTTCACCACAATGGAGTTGGAGGTCCTTATGTAGGCCTATGACGAGTACGCACGTATTCTTCGCCACAAATCTAATACGGCTGCAGCAGCGAAGGAGAGAGAGACGTCACGGGAGGAAATTTCTGCCTGAGTCAATGCTTAAGTTTGAATGTACTATTCCATTGATGTAATATTTAACCATAAGATGTTAGCATAGCGTATAGTTATGAATTTAAGTAACAAATGAAATCAGATTTTCAGTTAGGTGTAATCCAACAGGAGAAAAAGGGACACAGAAGCGGCTCTAAATGAAACATAAAAAAATTAGTCAAAAAGGTATGTAATGTTTTGCTAGGGTGTGATTGCACCTCATTTTGATTTAGATATTTAAAATGGACTTAGACTATTAAACAAAGTCAATATTAATTTAAACTAAAATATTAATTTGGTGGCTACTTAGAATAATTTAATTATAACAATTTAATAATTTCCTCTGTTAATTCAGTGGCTACTTGAAACAATTTAATAATAACAATTTAATAATTACCTCAGTTAATTATACACTTCGTGGATTAACACTTGTCACAATATGCATTTATTTTTATACCTATGGTAGTCATTTAAAATGTGATGCTGTAGTCTACACCAACATTCATTAAAATTCTATTTTAAAACAAACATTGAGTTCTGCTCAGCCAACAGATAAAGGTAATGCTCTGCCTCCCCGATATTATAAAGAAAACGGCATTTGCAAAAAAAACATAGTGCTATGCATAAAGTTTGCTCTGACGTGAGTGCTCATCCGCGGTGTGTGAGGTTGGAAATACTATCTAGCCCAGGGGTCACCAACACGTTGCCCGCGGGCACCAGGTCGCCCGTGAGGACCGCATGAGTCGCCCGCAGGACTGTTCTAAAATTAACTCAAATAACGGTACTTATCAGTGAGCTGCATCTATTTATTTTACAGTCAAACCTCGGGTTTTGAACGTCCTGGTTCTCGAACAAATCAAAATTCGAACAAAAAATTCGAGATTTTTTTGCTTCAGTTGTCGAACAAAATTCGGAGGTCGAACCTCGCGAGATGAGCCGGGAGGACCTGATAAAACCTGACCGCGTGGCCCGGATGCCGACTGACTCCGTTGTTATTGTATCTTCGTTACTTTGAGGATTGTATTAACCCCTAATCATTCCTCCAAAGAAAGCAAGTGGCAGCAGTAAAGCCATCCTAAAACACAAAGACGCTCTTAAAGCAATGCGACAGTGAGCGTCCGGCGCCCTGCGGTTGCGCGATTGGACCAAATGAAGCTTCCCGCGCACTGAGGTCCACTTAAATTTTGGAAAGTACATCAGGACTTTAAAAATATTTTCTAAATTTCAGTGACGGCTCTGTCACAATAATGCGACCAGCACGGTGCAGTTGCGCGGTCGGCGACGCGCTACGGTTGCGCGTTCGGCGGTGCGCTGCGGTTGCGCGATCGGACAAAATTAAGCTCCGTGCACACTCAGGTCCACTTAAATTTTGGATAGTACATCAGAACTTTAACAATATTTTCTGAATTTCAGCGACGGCTCTGTCACAATAATGCGACCAGCGCGGTGCAGTTGCGCGGTGGGCGACACGCTACGGTTGCGCGTTCGGCGGTGCGCTGCAGTTGCGCGATCGGACAAATATGCGCAAATGAAAAAATGCTTTAAAAAGGCGGGTTTTTTTTGTCTTGAAACGGATTAATTTATTTCCCTTTATTTGTAATGGGAAAACAGATTCGGAATTCGACCGATTCGCTTTTTGAACCGCCTTCTGGAACGGATTGTGGTCAAAAACCAAGGTTTGACTGTATTTTTGCTATTCTTGTTAAAATCACACTTACATGTGAACTGGAAATGACAATAATAGCACATAGTGAAAGCCAAATTGAGCAAATTGGCTATTTCAGAAGTCTGTCAAACTGGTAGCCCTTTGCCTTAATCAGTACCCAGGAAGTAGCTCTCGGTTTAAGAAAGGTTGGTGAACCCTGATCTAGCCGAAGAAGTTTTTTTTTTTTTTCAAAGTCACACTCACACACATGCACATTGTCAAATGTGTGAATCGAATTCGTGACGCCTGCACACAAGACAGGCAAGTGTACCACTACACCATCAGCCATACCAGAAGGTTATTGAGATAAATTATACTGTTCGAAGAAATCAGTAGCGTTCAAAAAGATATTCTTCTAGAAATGATAAAACATCTAATTTGTGTCGGAAGATTCTCTCATGACGTAAAGCGTTTCGAATTACTACAGCTTCGATGTCGATCGGATTTTGAATGAACGGCCAATCCATGATTAACTGCTGTCTTTGTGTGGGAGGAGACAGGTAGAAACTCTGGGTCTCTTATAGTAAACCTGCCAGCGAGCAGGTTACGTTCACAGAGCAAATTACCGCAGTAACTGACCCAGAGTTTAATTTACCTCTCTTTTTGGAATGGATAACTCAGAGATCCCCCCCATCTCAGGATTAACTTACTCAGAGTTTTCACATAACTCGCTTTATGGAATACCCCTCAGCTCTGTTGACACACCACTATTGCAGCTACTGTGTGCAGAGGGCTCTTTTTTAACCACGCCCACTTAATTAACAGGTGTTTTTACTTAGACCAAGGGTGTCAAACTCCTTATTTTCGCGGGCCGCATTGTAGTCATAGCTCCTTTCGGAGGGCCATTATGACTGTCAACCCAAATAAATGTATGAGCACCTCATATTATATACCAGCGGTGTCAAACATTTTTTTTTCGCGGGCCGCATTGTAGTCATAGTTTCTTTCGGAGGGCCATTATGACTGTCAACCCGAATAGATGTATGAGCACCTCATTTTATATACAGTAAAAGGTACAAAACAAACTGACAGATAACTCGTTTTCAAATCAGATGAGTAAAAACTGGTCAAATATTTAAGATATTATTAAAAGTGAAGACAATTTGCAATTCTAGTAATGACACACGAATTTGATGCACAATTTGTCTTTGCGGGCCACACAAAATGATGTGGCGGGCTGTATCTGACCCCCAGGCCTTGAGTTTGACACCTGTGTTATATACAGTAAAAGCTACATAACAAACTGACAAATAACTCGTTTTCGAATCAGACGAGGAAAAACTGGTCAAATATTAAAAAAAAAAAAGATATTATTAAAAGTGAAGACAATTTGCAACTCTAGTAATGACACGAATTTGATGCACAATTTGTCTTCGCGAGCCACATAAAATGATGTGTCTGGCCCCCCGAGTCATACCAAGAAATCAATCAATACAACAGAATAGAAACAATATATCATTGAGAGCATAACTCAACATACTTCATTATGAGACGGCACAATTCATTCTCCACGTTCAACAAAACAAATTCAAAATAATCAGCTCACACATTGACCTTTTTAGCATGCCAAAATGTCTGTGGCAAACAAAATGAGGGTAAGGTGAAGGTTTTACCCCACTATCTCGACCAACTTTCATTGATGAAAGAAAAATAGAATGTTGAAATCAATCAATTTATTGGTAGGAACCTGTGAGAAGTTCTAATTACTACTCAGGGTCCCGCCTACCCCAAAATAGCCGTACATTGATACTTCAGTTGGGGGGATTTCAGAATGCATGCAGATTCAATGATGACTCAAAATGGAAGTATGGCTGCTTTGTGTGTCTTCCGTGGCATTTAAGTGGCTGCTGAGCAATCGAGAGTGTCTTCTCGGAGAAGCCCCCACGCATCCACAACATGAATGAAGATACCAACAAAACTGGAATTTACAGCTATGAGTCAAAGATTACAGACCGTGAGAGTCTGCCCGTCGACGGCCGCTTCTCTGCAGGCACGTCCAAGCATGTGCGAGCAGGCCCTTCACGTAAGCGCCGTCACACCTTCTTCTTGCTGTCCCACCTTTCGTGTTAGCTTAAAGGCAAACACGGGAGCAGTCTGCGTCTGAATACCAGAACTTGATCGGGCAGAAATGTCACAATTCACAAATCCGTTTTTTTCCAAGCTTGGTCTCTTTAAGATAACGGATCTGATCAAACATGTCAAACGGACCAGAAGGTAAGGCGGCAACTGTGTGATTGAGAACGCTTTGCGAAGGTTAAGCGACCTCACGACAAGCCTTAGAATCAAAACAAAAATATTTGTGGACTCTTTTTGTGTTGTTGTTTTTGTTTACAGCCCACTGAATGACATCAAATGCCATCCGAGTCTTGAAGACTTACTCCAGAATAAAGGTATCGTTCGAGGGGATCTGCTTGTTTTTGTTTTTCCTTACCCACTTTTTCTGTCCTATTGTATTCTTTCTTTGGCCACAGTGTACTTAGCAGCCTTCCACTCCTATCTGCAATCTGAGTTCAGTGATGAAAACATCGAGTTCTGGCTAACATGCGAGAACTTTCGGGCAAATGCCTCCCAAGACAACCTCCGGTGGAAAGCCAGAGGGATTTACCAGGAGTTCATCCAGCCTACAGCCTGTAAAGAGGTGCGTCGGTCACCCACATTGGTTGTCGGAAGACGACATGTTCCGTAGTTAATCCTCGTCCCTTTCAGATCAATGTGGACCAACACATTCGTGAAAAGATCAAGGAAACCTTGGACCAGCCCAGTCCAACATGCTTCGACGAGGCCCAGAAGCATGTTTACCTTCTCATGGAGAGAGACTCCTGCCGGAGATTCCTGCAGTCCGAGGTTTACCTGAGACTGAAGCAGAAATCCAGAAGCAGGTGGTACATTTAGACTCGGACCAAAGAAAGTAAAGTTGGAATTTTGTTGATTTGCTTTGCGGGCTGGTGAAAGAGAGAGGTAGAAGTCAGTCAATAGTAGGTTGATGCCGCTAAGTTGAAAAAAAAAGTGTTTTTCAGTCCAATTATGTTGGGAGACATTGCCGTATGTGCAGAATAAACAACAGGGCTGAACTCCTGATGGAGCTAAATATGAAGGGAACCTGGCAAGTGAATAAAAGTTGACAGTAAGTGAAAGAAATGTCAATCTTGTCAAAAAGGCGTGATCATTGTGCACATTATTTTAGTTGTCATGACGGATCTGAAAGGATTTATCTGGTTCACATTATTTGGGCCAACATCCCCCAAAAAGGCGTTTCAACAGGGGTGTGTAAATTTTATCCATCCACTCGACATGACGACAACAGTTTTGAAGCAGCACTGTATTTATCTTCCCGACTGACAAAGTGGAAGCATGCTGATGGACATTAGTCAGTGGAGAAAAGTTTCCACATGTCAGCCGGCAAGTATCTCCTGTTTTCAGCCCGTCCCATGTCTGATAGTATGTCATCTAATTAGAAGCCGAGTTTGCGCCGCACACCAGCGAGCGCGTGGAGGAAAGTGGAAAAAGGTAACCCCCGCAGTAAGCCTTCATCCTCCTCTGCTCTCCAAACGGCCTCATTCAACAAAATTGTGCCTTAAAAAGGAGTCGGGAGGCAGCTAATAATACCTCGGGGCCTTAAAACGACACCGGTGGAGTCATCAGACCACCTGATGCGGAACAGATCAGCTGGAATCCGCTGCCTTGTTAGGGGAATCATCTCATCGCACTCCAACAGGAGACAAACGCGAGTGCACGCTCGGGCCGTGACTAAAACCTGTGTGTTTACAATTTAAAATCATATTTAGACTGGAATAAAAGATGTTGTTCACTCTCTTGATTGCCTTGGATTGCCTCACAAAAGAACATCCTTGGCTGTGAACTGGCGTGCGTGCATCCTACGAGGGAAATTAGTAGCGACAATTTTTCTTATGATGACATCAACAAATTCAATATAGCAGGGTTATTAGCAAGCTAAAACTAGTTGCATTAGCTGCTGTCAACACACTGATTGATAATACTGTGACGTTTAAAATAAACACACAACGTCACAGCAATTTATATAACTCCGACTGTGGATAAGCACAACAATTTTGAGGACGGTAAATTCGGTTATGACAGCGAAGGCGTTGGGTTGTTCCTGATAAATGGCAAAGGTCTCACGTCTCCCACATGACATTGCACCATCTTCCTCACACACAATCTGTCTCTTTTCTCGTCACCCCAGCGGTTACCATGGCAGCAAAAAGGAAGTGAGTTCCGTCAGTGGTGCCTAATTGGGGAACTTCATCACCGTCTCAAGTGCAAAAGTCCACTTCACGCACAAGAACATCACATTTAAAGAGACAGGAACGAATTGGCGCCGCGCATGAAGGAACAACTTTTTAGTTTGGAGTGTCGGTTGTCAGTTGGTAACGCCTGAGTTCTTATCACCGTGTTTGGGCAAAAGGAAGGAGCCCCACGTGAGAGAGGCAGAGCTGAGCTGTGGGCCAGATTTGGGAGCAGCTAGCCTGGACAAAGGATGGATTTCACACGTTTTTTCCGTCTTGTGCTGCTGGAAGTTTTAATCACCTCCCCAAATCTTTTCCATTGCGTTACCTGCTTTTCGCTCACAAATCTGTCTCCACCTCTACGTGTGAACCGTTGTCAGATACCTCCAAAATGGCCACCGACCAGATGAATGCAAATACACGTCTTCGACTCTTATGTCAATCCAGACAAATTAAGCAAAACAAACAATGTTCTGTCCACACTACAGTTTGCCTTTTCATGATTAACTCGTCATAGACGAACTTTCTTGGGTGTTGCTTAACATTAGTGTTGCATTCAAGTGCTCTTCTGTTTTGGGACTTCTCCTTTTCATTTGAACTAATGGTCAGTTTTAGGCAAAAGGAGGTGAAAAGAACGCCAAAGAGAGGGGCGTAACATGCCTTCTACGAGGAATAACAGCAAAAGCCGGCGGCGGCCCGCAAAGGTCACAATTTGCCTATCGCAGTCACCGTTTTGGTCATTTGCATCTATTGTACAGACTAAAAAGAATGTCAACACAGTTTGGCCTGTCGGGAAAGGGATGGCAGGGGTAGGGGTGAGAAAAGATAGATAATAAAAGAATAAGAAGGCATACGCTGCAACTGAGTCCAACATCAAGAGGAGGAAGCAACACAGTCAAGTGCGGCTTGCTGTTCTTTGCGAGCCAGAAGGGGGAGGAGGAGGAAGGGACGCTTCCTCTTCAGGCTGCTGATGTATCCCAGAAGCCCCTGCCCACAGCAGCAGGAGACCTCGATATAAAAGGCAGCCGGCTCAGGCTCGGGCAAGTGTTTCTCAGCCGCGGCATGACCCGGACCGGGAGCCGGAGAAGTTGGACTTAACAAAACAATGCCAAGCCTAATTGTCCAAGCACCTGCACAGCACCACTTCATCATGGACAGAGATGACAGGAAGCGCAACAAGAACATGTGAGTCAAACAAACAATCGTCATTTGACACGTTAACCTCGTTGACTTTTTGTCCAGTGTCAGCAAGGAGATCTCGCGCCTGAAAATAAATCCTGATTTCCATTCTTATAACAACATGCCTGACATTCTTGGGCAGATTGACTTGAAATGAATTTGACTCCAGTCAATCTTGTCTTGATGTTGTTCTTCTATCCGCACAGCGGAAAGAACTTCATGTGCCGACTCCAGTGCATGTTCTCGCACTCATCCGGTTCTGAGAGGTAAGGGGACTTATTGAGTGTTTTGCAGATTTCAGTTTGAAAATAGCTGGCCTGCTCTTTTCATTTCCATCTATGGTCCTATGGAAGGATTCAGGCCATGTTTGCTTTGGCACAGCGGGCTCAGCGACATGTCGCATCACCAACATGTCGGCGGCTCCGGTTCTTGATTTGCCCCCAAATTTGGGAATTTTTTTTAATCTGCTTGCGTAACAGAATTTGTCTTCTCTCTCAGCAGGCTGACTTTAGAAGATACCCAGCAATGGTCCCAGTCTTTGGAACGCCTTCTGGATTCCAAATGTAAGTCGGGGAAAATAGCCAGATTTTTGAGACAACGTGAAGCGAAATGTCATTTGGGTCCGCTGTGTGTTTTTCATGGGCCCCCGCAGACGGCTTAGCGGCGTTTCGCAACTTTTTGAAATCTGAATACAGCGATGAGAATATCGAGTTCTGGCTCACCTGTGAGGACTACAAGAAGATTAAGTCGTCATTTCGAATGGCGTCCAAAGCCAAGAAAATTTATGAACAATTTATCAAAGCGGAATCTCCCAAAGAGGTAATTTTAAACATCCATGTGTAGTTTGTATTTGAAATACATCTTTTGTGACACTAGTCCTGAAACTTTCCTGACAAGTCTCATCCACACTTGCTAACACGCGACGGCCACGCGCTTGCTAACTTGCCCCTCATCTGCCTCGTTCCAGATCAACATTGATTATCACACTCGAGAGCAGATCAAACGAAGCGTCAAAAGCGCCACCGTGCACTGTTTCGATGATGCTCAGAAGATGGTTTACGGGCTGATGGAAAGAGACTCGTACCCGCGGTTCCTGCGCTCGGACATTTACAGAACTCTGCTGGAAAACCTTTCGGCCGACGCCACAAAGGGATGAAAGCGAAAGCGCACCAACGGACATCCAACTCATGACTGGAAAGCTGGACACTCTTCAGCAGGGAGGATTGGTTTTGTCGGATGGTCGATAAGACAAAAACGGAAAAGGCCAAGAAGTCGTCACTGGGCCTTCCACTTTGGATTTCCACACTGAGCACTGTGCACCTGTCAAATGTGAAAGGACTCAAGAAAACCCGCCACCACTCCTGAAGAAAATTAAAATGACGGGATGCAACTGAGTTGTTGCAGCTTTTGGCAAACATAGAAACTCTGAACGACTGACACCTGCTCTGATCAATGAGCTGACAACACATGCACACGCACGCACGCGAATACAACAGACCAGACCTCAACAGCCCGTCTTTGCAGAGTTGCTTCCTTTGTGATAAACGATAAAGATTGCAACGTAAGAATCACACTCACTTCAATATATGCGTTTTGGAAGACGGTGATACTATGCTGTCATCATTTTTCAAGTGTTTATTCATACATTCATTGACAATGGGAGGCAGGCCATTGTTGCGCTTCACCGAACATTACAGCTCCGATGGGGAGTGAAGGCAACGTTAAGCTTCAAATTTGCCTCATGAATCAGTCTTTAAGTGATACTGTCTGTTCTACATTGGGATGAAAGTATACTGACTTTTCCTGAAGCCTTTGAGGTCATCCAACAGTGCCATCTAGAGGAATAAAAAAAAACTGGCTCATGATGCAAAGTTGAGAATTTATTTCTCCATCTCTACCCATTATGGTTAAGACGTATTCTTCAAAAGACATACTCATAAATAACTCACGTATGTCCTTATTTTGAGGTCCATCAACATTTGCCCAGTTTGTCCTTTTGCACTTATGTAGTTTAAGTCAGACTATGCAATTGTTGCACGTCTCCATTTCTGTGACATTTTAACTGACTTTTGAGTGGCATCCGAATTTTTTTTTTCTTTTTTTGTGAGTGACTTTCCTCTACGTGACGACCGGCCATAATAGAAGTCGACCGTTCCCTTTTGCAGCACAGAAATGTCAATGCTTGATTTCATGTATGGACATTGCATGTTGCACTCTTAAAAATCTACACCCAGTTCAAAGCATGATGTTGAAACGCTTACAATTTAAAATATAAAGTATTTTAGGTATAAGTTAAACATGATGTTATTTATTGTTAATTCACACAATAACGTAGTGCGTTGCTGTTGTTGAAGTGCTTTTTTTATGTTAATGATTACAAATAGATGAAATGATTAAATTATTTCAATTGCCATCTTTATCAAAATGAAGTCAATCATGTTAAACCTTTTGTTTGTCTGCTATCATTTATTATTGCCATGGATGTGTGTACCTTCCGACACTCCCACGGCCCAAACAGGGCGAGGACACAATTCTAATTAAATGTGTCAATTAATGCCAACACTGCAAAATAATTCCTGGGTGTGCCCGTTCAGTGCATGTGTCACATGTTTAAAGCCATGTCATGTTGGATAGTTGCTAGCAAAACTTTATATTCCATTTTTCTCATTTAGTAAGATTTATTTTTAACCGTGCAGAAAAAAATCCAACTAAAATAGTACAGTGAAGCATTGGAATACTCATAGTTGTCCATAAATGTCCATTATTACTGTGCTGGGCCCAGGGATGGTGCTAGAGGGCGGGACTACAGCCCTGTCAGTAATCTGCACGGCCACAGTTAAATCCCTCCAGCATTTGATTTGATATTCCAAAATATACATGTTCATTATTATCTCAGCCAATACGCCGTGCATCGGTCAAGCCCCCTGAAGCGCCGGGACAGAAATAATCCTGCAGCCGTCCCTGGCTGGGAAAAGTAATTTTTGTTGCTCAGCCAATCATGAATCATAATATTCAAATCCATGGTCTCTAATTGCTTGTTCTGTTCAGGTTGACACGCCGCTGGACATTTCGGCATGACTACACACTGGAGCGGTCGTCAGCCTTTCACGATGTAGAGACAGATGAGCATTCGCATTGTCAGGACGGCGGAAGTCAGGCCGGGCTGTCCGCATGGGTCAAGCCAGGTGAAGGTTGCGCAAGCCGAAAATGAAATGATCATAGCAGAACGTGCTTAGCTCATCAGTCAGCGGCTGTTTCTGGTATGTGCGGCAAAGGGCAAATTGTTTTTTCTGCTGGCATCTCATAGATCAGAAGCTGACAATGAGCCTGGCATGGAAATATGGGCAAGGTGTGTGCGCCACCTCTTGCAGTTGAATCATGCTTCCGTTTTTATTCTTTGGCTTTCATCCATATTCCTAAACGTGCATTTACTTCATAGGCTCTAAATTGCTATTTGGTGTAAACGTGAGTTTGAAAGGTTGCCCTGGCAACCCGTCTCTGTAAACAGTAGCTGCAGCAAGTTCATGACACCACTCGAGCGAGACACCCTTGAGAGTCATTCAAACAATGTCGCCTCAAGGCATTTTGCTGAAGGTATGTGCTAATTGCGCAATAGCCAACATTTTATACCATACATACTTCGTTTACTCGTCCGAGAGATATTGTTTTCAACTACTCCAACTCCTAATCTCTGTTTCAATCATTTTGATCCTCACGGTGAAATAATACTTTTCTAGTATAAGTATACTAAAATGCAATGACTTCTAAAATGACATTAATTCCAAAAGCAAACTAACTGTGAAGCCCCCGCAACGGATGGATGGCCTCGGTCCGGTTGTCAAAGCACCTGAGACCCGAAAGCCATCCCACATCCGTCCGCAGCGACCTGGATCATCTCAAAGACATGCAAGGCATGCGTACAAGTATCAATTCTCCCTGTCGAACGACATTTGGATGAGCGTCTTGTATAACATCGGTTGTACTTGTGAGGTGCCAAAGTTCTTGGAAGGTTACAAGTTTAGGGTAGATAAACGAGTCTTGCTACAATCTACCTCACTCTATTCGTCAGCCGCTGTTGAGTGGGAGCGGTTCCTAGTTGCTAATCTTCCGAAGACATTGGGCCTCTCTCACTGCTTTGCAAAATCTGATCTTCCGTTTTCCTGTGTGGAGTCTGCCCCAACTTGCGTGGCTTTTCTCCCGGCTTCAAGTTCAGGGCGAATCATAAGTCAGCTGGTACCGTACGACCTGCAATTCAGACATGTGGAACTGCGCCAACACACACAACATCAATTGCGATTGAAGCTTTAGCTTTAGCATTAGCTGCTGTGTCCATGAAAGGCCAAATAACACTGCCGAGCCTCTCGTTGATGCTCACGTGTGACTCATTTTGATAATTGATGACCATAAAAGGATGTTCACATTAAATGGCACTGCCTATTTTGGAAGACTAATCAAAAGAGTGCGTGCTTAGTCATTTGGAGCATGCTGTACGAATGTTACAAAGGCGGTGACTGCAGTGAAAGTAGAGTAGTGGCAACAGAATCCCGTCGGTGTGGCAAAAATTGCAGAATCTGGTTTGGTGGCAACTGATGAGGAATTCACATAAAGCACATCTGATCGCTGCAGCACACATTTTTGTGTACAAGTGTCGGAACAATGAGGCCAATGTCCACATTTTGGCTCTGGAGGAAAAATATGTGGCCTTTGACGTCAAAAGATGGAAATGAGACGAGGGATCAACGTCTCAATAACTTTTATTTGAACTGAGCCAAAGTTCTGCAAAAGGAGACTGAGGGCTCGCAGTTTCCACATTAGACAAAAACATAATCTGTAAGTTTTGCTACGTCAATTATGTTTGGAAACATCAATTCACTGTTTCTAATGTTTGTGCATCTGGTCACCTTTCAGTCACGGTTTTGGTTTGGAATGAATCTATTTAAAGGTAGGAACGAAAACAATGAGCGCAAGTGAACACAACGTCTGCAGACATTGCTGGGAACCTCCTTTTCTTCTGCGTCAGACTCCAAGCTTGTTCCTTAGTGGAAACTTGGCTCTGCTCAGTGTCCACTTGCAAACAAACGAGCGCTGCACATCATAATAAACAGATGAAGTCAGCGCTGTGTTTTCGCTCTGCACGGCTCCAACTGCTGCAACGCAACAGGTGGTGCAGACACAGGGTAGCATCGATGGCGTGTCTTGTCCCGACAATAACACTTTGTTCTCTCTTTTCATCCCTCCGGGATGTGATGTTGAACGTGCAGTACATTTTACTGGAAATATAGGTACACTAGTTCAGAACAGGATAACGATGAATAATTTTTCATTTTAGTGTTTCACGTTTACATGTTCTATACACACATGCATATTTTCATAAAAAAGAATGTTTTGCTATGTGCTGTTTTGACAGTTTCTCAGCAAACTGCAGTTGAATGTCACAAACATCTACAAACCGGATTCGGTTGAAGTTGGGAAATTGTGTAAAATGTAAAGAAAACCAAAATACATCCATCCATCCATCCATTTTCTGAACCGCTTAGTCCCCACAAGGGTCGCGGGCGTGCTGGAGCCTATCCCAGCCGTCATCGGGCAGTAGGCGGGGGACACTCTGAACTGGTTGCCAGCCAATCGCAGGGCACACAGAGACAGACAACCATTCGCACCCACACTCACACCTAGGGACAATTTGGAGTCTTCAATCGGCCTACCAAGCATGTTTTTGGAATGTGGGAAAAAAACGGAGTGCCCGGAGAAAACCCACGTGGGCCCGGGGAGAACATGCAAACTCCACACGGGGAGGGCCGGAGGTGGAATCGAACCCGCACCCTACTAACTGTGAGGCGGACGTGCTACCCAGTGCACCGAGCCACCAACCAAAATACAATGATTTGAAAATCCTTCTCAACCCCTCTTCAATTGAATACACGCCAAAGAGAACATATTTAATGTTCAAACTGATAAACTTAATCGTTTTTTGGCTAATAATAATTAACTTCGAATTTCATGGCTACAACACTTCCAGTAGAAGTTGGGAAAAGTGGCAAAAAATACAGAGAAAGCTGAGAAAAGCTCATCAAACACCTATTTGGAATATCCCACATGTGATCAGGCTAATTGGGTACCATGATTGGGTATAAGAGGAGCCTTCCCAAACATGCTCAGTCATTCACAAGCAAGGATGGGGCGAGGTTCACCACTGAGTCCACAACTGCATGAGAAAATAGTTGAACAGTTTAAGAACAACATTTCTCAAAGCAAAATTGCAAGGAATTTAGGGTTTTCAACATCTACGGTCCATAATATCATCAAAAGGTTCAGAGAATCTGGTGAAATCACTGCACGTAAGCGCCACGGCCGGAAATCACAACTGGGTGACCGTGACCTTCGATCCCTCAGATGGCACTTCCTTAAAAACCAACATGAGTGTGTAAAGGATATCACCAAATGGGCTCAGGAAAACTTCAGAAAACCACTGTCAGTAAAT